>NC_069113.1:48834385-49104385 GCF_025612915.1 Magallana angulata
CTTATACACTTAAACAAACTACCACTGAGCATTAATAAAATGTTAAACAGACTACCATTGTATTAAAATATTTTGATAAACACATCACCGTTTTTTTATGTAGATACAATTATGTTTTATTTTTTCTTAACCTTTTAATAATGATCATTAAAATCAGTAAAAAATAAATTTTGTGTGTTATTTCTCATTTTGTTCCTTGCTGTAACCCGTGTTTTAATTATTTTCCTCTGTGACATTAATTTTGTTTTAAATCTTTTTAATTTTTGTACGCTATATAAGCGTTGTAGACATGTGCCCTCACCCTTTCTTAGTGTGTGATATCCAATATCATTTGACCACATATGCAACTATATAACAAATACATGTACCGGTAGATATTTCAACAGTTTAATTCTTTTCTTTTATCTATTCATTACAAAATGACGTGGCTGCACGTAGATCTAATAATGATTAGACTTTTCTTTCTTAATAATATTTGTCACCTACCTAACGTATGCATATATGATTGGATCAATATGACAATAAATTTAGCATGGAACTTGCATGTGTATTTACTAAGCAAAAAAAATCATCAAAACAAAACTAATCAGCCAAAGAGTCACCGTTAACACTGATACTGAGTACTTCCTACATGATCCAGTACATATGCTTGATCCACCTCTAAATGTATCGCGGGAAATTAAACGCGAGATCTTTGTGACGTCATAGTTAACATTCTTTTGCGCTCGACAGTTTTCGTAAATTGTCGGACAAATTCGGAGAAGGAAATGACGTCATATGTCAGCAAAAGTTCAGTTTTTTTACGTAAGCTTATGTGTTGTTTACTGTAATGTTTTTAGAAGGATTTTTTTTATTGTTAAATGAAAATGTATGCGATGTAGAGGTAAGAATTTTCCGTAGAAACACTTTCTGTTCCACCATGTTGCTATGCACCGCAAAGGATCACTGGGATAGTAGAACGTTTTCACGTGGCCTCATAAAATTTTCTTTGAACAATGTGCAGATTTTAACTCGAATTTCCTCCGTTCGTACACGTTGTCAATGGAGCTCGCTACGCGAGCAGCGCTTTGCGCCGCCTCGCTGCGCTCGCTATAAACAACATCACAATTTTGTTTTGATCTCATCCCTGGTATCGGCCCGCGCCCTTCGGGCTTGGGCCGATACCAACGGCTCGGGCGCGGGCTGATACCAGGGCCGAGATCAAAACAAAAGTGTGTTATTCTATATGTCATATATGTTACTTTTGTCACCAGAAAACAGTGCCTTGTTACTGGTTACAAATGAAATGGGGTAAAAGTCAGGACTAATTTCTGGCCATATCTATCTTTTAGCGGCAGTTTATTTATCGAATATCTGTGATGGCGACATACCGATTTCGGAATCCTTTTTAATTTGTTGAATAACGGACGGACACGTTCTAACGAATTCACTGTCTGTTTTGCTGTTCCCGTGGGCTAGTGGACTGTAGAGAGATTCATCACCGGCGTAACGCACTATAAACACTAAGTTGCGATTCGACTCCAGAAAATATGCACTGCGCGTAAATTTATAGTTGATCCGACGGCTCGTTTTCTTTTTGAATATTTGGCTCCCGTTGTTTTTATCTTGAAGTATTTCCATTGATACTGGTCACATCTCCACTTTCTCACTCTACCCATATAATTATATCTTTGTGACCGATGCCTTCCGAGGGTTGCAAAATTACCGAGTTCAACTTTCGCTTTAAAGTGTCATAAAGGAGGATGATATTTCGCCTGATATCCCGACTACCTGTGCAGGCAAGGCAATTAGTAAGGATGAGTTCTTCCTCAGCAAAGCGTCTTTCTGGAAAAGTTGCGATTGTCACAGCTTCCACAGACGGGTAATGTCAATTCAAATGCAAAAACTTGTTTATAAATCATTTTCTTGTTCAATAACAATATTTGGAGGGGACTGAGTATATACTCACTGTTAATTTTATATGCTTCACATATTTTTTGTTAAATAATTGACCAAACATTTTTTAGTCACCTATCTTATATAGTATCTATTATTTAATGTGATCATTGGCCATTGATTGCTCAGCTAGATGAGTAGTGTGGCTCCTGGGCCACTTGTTGTATCCTATTAATCCAAATTGATAAATTTATTATTTATTAATTTATAGAATAGGATATTCCATAGCTGAGAGACTTGGACAGGATGGAGCCAAAGTAATGATTAGCAGTAGAAAACAAAAAAATGTAGATGCCAGTCTTAAGAAACTGAAATCCTATGGGATTGAGGCCTCAGGAATAGTATGCCATGTAGCCAAGAAAGAAGACAGACAGAAAATGATACAGAAGGTACAGTTAGGCTTAAGGGTGATGGAACCAATTCGCTTTTTGCAGATATATCGTGCACCCAAGAGGAATGATTGTTACAAACATCAAATTCTTAATACATGTATTACGTCACAATCACTAAAACTCAATGAAAAATCGCTTATGATGCAATGTATAGCTGTTCTACGTCATTAAAACACACTTTAAATAGTACAAGTAGAGGCTGACCTTTGGTGAAAAAAAAACTTAAAAGGGGATAAGACTGATAGTTTAAGGGAGAGTTGCTCTACTATAATATAATCAGGGCATGGTGCAATGTTATAATTACATAATGTATATGTAAATATTGTGATTAATGGTAGATATCAGTGCTTACTTATATGCTTATAACCATTACAATGAATGATATTTACAATGTATATGTGAGAGTGCACAAGGTCATTTAATTACAAAATAACATTTTCAGACTCTAGAAGATTTTGGAGGCGTTGACATTTTCATTTCCAATGCTGCTGCCAATCCCCATTTTGGTCCAATTCTGTCAGTGAGTATATTTAATTACTACAATACCTGATCAGGTTCATTTGTATCTCCATATAAATGTTATTTTACATTGTTATTATACCTCCGGGATCCACATATTGTTTTACCCTTGGGAGTCTGCCAATATGTCTGTCTTTAAGAAATTTCTGTTGCATTTTTCTCAGCAGCTATTGGTCGCAGGTGCTAAAAAATTTTAAACACTATTTGTTTAGGTATGTTTTTTACTACCAATCAGATGTTAACTTCCTGTTAAATGACAACTATCTTTTTCTGGCCTATTTATCTAAACAAATTTTCATAATAGATTTCATAGCAAACTTTTCGTTGCTGATGCTTGGAACTTTATTACACTCTTTGGTTAGGCATGCCATATGGTTGCCAGATTTATTTTTGAAAAATGCAATGACTGTCACAACTTCCTGTTAAATGTGGACTTTGCTTATTTTGTATATTCACATCAAAGTGGGGGTATCTGGCTTACAGATAGTTTGTTTTTATATATCTTATTGTTTTTTTCAGTAGTATATTCTCACTATATATATATTAAGACGAACAGTTTAACGATGGAAATATTTCATCCCTCAGGGGCTAATATAATCAATGTTGCCCTCAACCTCAGTCAATATTTGTATAATATTGTGAAATAAAATTGTCCCTAGCCTGATATTTTCATGTTACAGATTGAAAGCATTGTCATTATTTCATATCAATTTTAAGCTCACCGAGACGAAGTCAGGGGGAGCTTATGCTATACCCCTGGCGTCGGCGTCCGGACCTGGTTAAAGTTTTTGTTGAAGGTCCTGTATCTAAGCTATTACTTGTCCTATCTTCACCAAACTTGCATGGATGATGATTCTGAACCTATTTATGGACTTGAAAGACTTGGATGCTGAATCTGGGTCCTAAGTTTCGGATGCTGGAGGTGGTTAAAGTTTTTGGAGCAGGTAAAAGTTTTCTTTGCTGGTGCCCTTTGATAGCAATATCTAAGTTACTCCTGGTCCTAACTTCACCAAACTTGCATGGATGGTGTGTCTTATAATACTGATGCACCAGACAGGCTTGAGTGCTGAATCTGAGCTATAGGTTTCAGATGCTGGAGGAGATTAAAGTTTTTGGAGCAGGTTAAAGTTTTCTTTGCAGGTGCCCTTTGATAGCAATATCTAAGTTACTCCTGGTCCTAACTTCACCAAACTTGCATGGATGGTGTGTCTAATGATACTGATACACCAGACAGGCTTGAATGCTGAATCTGAACTATAGGTTTCGGATGCTGGAGGTGGTTAAGGTCTTAAGAGCTGGTTAAAGTTTTTGTTGCAGGTGCCCTCTGATGATAATATCTGAGTTACTACTGGTCCTTACTTCACCAAACTTGTATGGTTGGTGCGTCTTATGATACTGATGCACATGACAGGCTTGATTGCTGAATCTGAGCCATAGGTTTCAGATGCTGGAGGAGGTTAAGGTTTTTGGAGCTGGTTAAAGTTTTTTTGGCAGGTACCCTTAAGATTATATCTGAGTTACTACTGGTCCTTACTTCACCAAACTTGTATGGTTGGTGCGTCTTATGATACTGATGCACCTGACAGGCTTGATTGCTGAATCTGAGCCATAGGTTTCAGATGCTGGAGGAGGTTAAGGTTTTTGGAGCTGGTTAAAGTTTTTTAAGCAGGTGCCCTCTTATGATTATATCTGAGTTACTACTGGTCCTTACTTCACCAAACTTGTATGGTTGGTGCGTCTTATGATACTGATGCACCTGACAGGCTTGATTGCTGAATCTGAGCCATAGGTTTCAGATGCTGGAGGAGGTTAAGGTTTTTGGAGCTGGTTAAAGTTTTTTAAGCAGGTGCCCTCTAATGATTATATCTTAGCTACTCCTAGTCCAAACTTCATCAAACTTGTGTGGATGGTACGTCTTTTTATACTGATGCACCTGAACGGCTTGAATGCTGAATCTGAGCCATAGGTTACGGATGCTGGAGGAGGTTAAGGTTTTAAGAGCTGGTTAAAGTTTTTGAAACAGGTGCCCTCTGATGATGATATCTGAGTTATTACTTGTCCTAACTTCACCAGACTTCCATGGATGGTGCGTTTTATGATACTGATGCACCTGACAGGCTTGATTGCTGAGTCTGAGCCATAGGTTTCGGATGCTGGATAAGGTTAAGTTTTTTTTAACAGGTCACATGTTACATAGATAATAGTACTATTTCAAACTTGCATAGTTGATTAAACTGTAATATGAATAAATCGCAAAGGAAGCTTTAGATGCAGAGCTTGATCTCCATTATTAAGGATGCTAAAAAATATATCTTAGTTATTACAGGTCCTAACTTCACCAAACTTGAATGGATGGTGTGTCTTATGATACAGATGCACATGATAGGCATGGATGCTGAATCTGAGCCATAGGTTGCGGATGCTGGAGGAGGTTAAGGTTTTAATTGCTGGTGCCCTCTCATGATGATATCTGAGTTATTACTTGTCCTAACTTCACCAGACTTCCATGGATGGTGCGTCTTATGATACTAATGCACCTGACAGGCTTGAATGCTGAATCTAAACCATAGGTTACGGATGCTGGATGAGGTTTAGTTTTTTGGAACAGGTCACATATTTTATAGATGATAGCTGCATAGTTGATTTAACTATATTAAAAATGAAACGCAGAGGTTGCTTCAGATGTAGAGCCTGATATCCATTATCAAAGATGCTAAAGAAATCTCCTACCTCACTTAAACCTGCTTGATAGAAAGATGTGGTTGTTGTTAAATGATATAACATGATTCCTATGATAAAGTATTGTATGATATGATACAAAATAATATCATATGTTATATTGTAAAAAGTTATATGATACAATATGATATTGTATCATTTTTTTTAATTATTTATGATATATCGTATCATGATATTGTTCTGTATAGTTTTGTATATTATGATACAATATTATATAATATTATATTGTATCTATAATATAGCATCATAGGATATTGTATTAAATATGATATTGGTTTCTGTGATTTACAATTATATCACGTGAAATTGTATTATATGATATTGTAATATCATATATTATCATAGCATACAATATTGTATAATATGATATTGGTTTTTATGATTTATTATTGTATCATAATTATGATACAATATGTATAATATAATATTGTATTGTATAATATTTTACTTTTATTATCACATGATATTGTATCATTTGATATGATACAATAATGTATCAAATTATATTGTATCATATGATACAATATCATATTATGTATCAAATATTATACAATATCATACAATACAATATCATACTTTATTATATTATGTTATGA
Organism: Magallana angulata; assembly: GCF_025612915.1. Classification (NCBI taxonomy): domain Eukaryota; kingdom Metazoa; phylum Mollusca; class Bivalvia; order Ostreida; family Ostreidae; genus Magallana; species Magallana angulata. The sequence goes on from NC_069113.1 coordinate 48,840,567, forward strand.
TGTATTATGTAATATGATATTGTATCATATAATACAATATTGTATTATATAAAATGATGTTGTATTATGTGATCAAATACAATAAAGTTTAACACAATACACAATACAATGTCATTTCATATTTACAATATCATCTTTGGTAATTACAGTATTTTATTGTATTATATGATATATATTGTAAGTACAGTGGTAACAACGTTATTGTTGACAAGCCAATTGTGTTAAATAGTTCGTGTAACGTGGGTGATCGTTCGTGTAACGTGCTGGATCGTGCGTGTATCAGGAAAATTGGTTTGCGTTTTTTATCGTGCGTTTCCGTGCGTGATCGTGCGTTTTTTTCGTTTTGTAACTTTTTTTACGGAATGCCAGGATTTATTCTTAAAACAAAGACAAGTAGTTTTTGTAAAACAATGTGAATTTAATAAAACTATTTTTTATATAAAAACATTGACAGTTGTTACCATTCATTTTCTCTTTCGTCGTTAAATACATTTTTGTATTTCCGTAGCTCATTCAATCCTTTGTTCGGTCGAGTTAATTTTGCTTAATTTTATAATCAGCCTATAACAAGCATCAATTGTGTCTTGACAAATAATTTCAATCATATTAGCAAAAGCGACACGTTGAATGAACGCGGCCAGGCTTACCCAATCCCCGTTTTAAACTAAACGCATTCCCAACGTTTTTCTTTCAAATGAGAATACGATACGCATTATTATCTAATAGATTGTATACACATTTTTTTGAAATAAAATTTATTTAGACGCTTTAAAATTAGAATAAATAGAAATAAATCAATTATGTACTGTAAAATATGAAAATATTGGATGTGAAAAATCGAAATTCTATGGAACAAGGTAACAAATTTACCTGTATCCCGCATAACTAAATCGTACGTAAGAGAATTAAATTACATAAACAGTCAACTCGTACGTAAATAATTTGGTGTAGTTTATGCATTATCTTCATTTCTATTACACGTGATTTTCTTTAACTTATGATAGAAGTTAATATTCGTTATGGAGACAACAAAATAATTTGTGTATGAATCCTTTATATTTGTGTATGGATGTGTAAAAGTATTAAAACTCGTAAAATACAAAACAGTGCATGACTAAATTACATGCCGCTTTTCAATAACACACAAACATAAAGCAATACAAATTAAAGTAATACGTTTTCTTAATTCTAATCTTAAAAATTAATTTTGATTTTGCGTGTTTAATGGTGTAGAATCATTCGGTTGCCTGTTTAATCGTTTTTGTTCGTGTATTGTGAAGATTCAGTAAGTTAGTGATCGTCCGTGTATCGTGCGTGATCGTTCGTGTATCAGATTCGTGCGTGTTGTTTGTCAACAATAACGTTGCTACCACTGTATGATAGGATGCAATATTTAATTTTATATTATTAAATTGATTAACATATGAGCGTATGATTATCGTACAATTTTGTAACAGATGATATATTTTTTGTGTCAAAACAGAATCCATGAATATCCAAGATCATAAAGTATGATTTTCATATAATATGGTAAAGGTGATCTCATAAAGGTGATGCCTTATAAGGGTGATGCCTCGTCTCGGTGAGCTTTGTAATCTGTGATTACCTATGTTTTTGGCATCATATTATTTTTTCATATATCATATTTTTTAGTGTTCAGAAGATGCCTGGGATAAGGTAAACATTTTTTTTTGCAAAGTGCTACTGTTTATAGGAATTGTTTAACTTGCATATATTAATAAATTATACATGTATTGTATTCTTAAAATTTCTCATTCAGATTCTCTAATATATTTTCCTTTCTTTAAAGATTTTTGAAACTAATGTCAAAGCAACTTTTATGTTATGCAAAGAAATTGTACCTCTCATGGAAAAAAGAGGGTAAGTATTTAAATTGACTAAATATTTATGTTCTAATTAAGGTTCAAATTTCACACTGATACAAAAAATAGTACCTCACCAAAAGGGCTGCAAATTGGTACACATGATTTTCATTTACATAAAAATGATTTTAGAAGCCCTAACTTATACAAGTGACCTGTTTATATCAACAAGTTGACATCATCAGCTATCAAATCTTGCACTTGTATACCGTTAACTTCCTTAAAAAAGCTTACATTCATGTACATGCATTACAATTATATTCTCTTGATTTTTACAGGGGAGGTTCTATTGTTGTTGTTAGTTCTTTTGCTGGTTACAAACCCTCTGAGAAGTGAGTAATTTTTCATTATTATGTTTACTGTAAGTTAAAAATTTCAATGGAATGACAGAGTGATAATATAATATTTCTTGTTCCATTTGGCTCACCTGACTTATTGGTCCAATTAGCTTCTGTCTCAAAAATAGTTTTTTCTAAAACCATAAAGCTGGCTTTTAGCTCACCTAAAATGAAGGTTCATGTGAGCTTCTCTGATCACCTGTTGTCCACCCTCCACCCGTCTGTCTGTCTGTAAACATTTCAAATTTTTGATTTCTTCTCTAGAACCACTGGGTCAAATTAAACTAAACTTGGTACAAACCATCCTTACGTAAAGGGGATTCTAAATTAATTAATAAAGGGCAAAATCCTTTTAAAAAGGGAGTTAGTTATAAAACAGTGAAAATGGCGTGGGTGTCTTAGAAAAGAACGGTGGATATCGACCTGGGAAGCTTAGTGGTAGAGCTCCCAACTAGAGTTGTCGGGGTCTCATGTTTTATTCCTGTGTGTGTGTGTGTGTGTGTGTGTGTGTGTGTGTGTGTGTGTGTGTGTGTATATATATATATATATATATATATATATATATATATATATATATATATGTAGATCATTGGTGCCTATTCAGTCAGCAAGACGAGTCTTTTAGGTCTAATTAAAGCTCTGGTCCCTGAGTGTTCTTCCAGAAATATACGCATTAACGGACTGGCACCAGGTATTATAAAGACACGCTTCAGTGAGCAAGTAAGTAATGCAAAAAACATGGCATTCTTTGGTGGATTATAATTGCATCACATTCTTTTCTTCTTTTGTTGTATAAAGATTTGTTAAGGTCTTCTGTTTCCAACGGAAGACCTTATTGTTATTGCTTTGTTTCTTTTTTCCTTTTATTAAGGTCTTCCGTTTCCAACGGAAGACCTTATTGTTATTGCTTTGTTTCTTTTTCCCTTTTATTATTTTTTTTTTTTCTTACGCTTTTTTGTACAAGCGATTTTTTGAAAACGACTTGACCGATTTTCGTGAAAATTTCAGATCTTGTAGATATTGATAAAACCCTTATATATAATTTTTTATTTTAATGACGTCATTTCCGTTCGGGAGATATTGACGTTTTAGTGATTTTTAGAGGGTCATTTTGTCCTGCTATCTCCTCCTAAACGAAAAAAGATATTGAATTTAAATTTTCAGGGATTGTAGACAAAAGATTGTAGATGTGTTTAAAGGCATTTGTTGTTGTCTGGCTTCAAAGGCGTCGAAGCTCGCCTGGACCCGAAAATCGAGTTAAAAAAAAACGACGTAATTTTTAATGGTTTTCGTTCTTTATCCCCTTTCCTGAAAATATTTTACCATAACATATAGAGCAAATAAAATTTATATTTACAGGATCTTCCGTTTGATAACAAGAAAAAGGGGCTGGTCCCTTAAATAAGGGGCCAAAAGGGCTCTAAAGTCTTTCTCCCAAAGCACTTTACTGAGAAATATTTTGTAATATGTTTAAGAAGCAAAAATGTTCATCTTTTACTAATAAAACTATACATTATAAATTTTTTATTATGCGTTACGTAATTAGGGGTTTTTAGGGGCCAAAAATCCAAAACTTCGATCGAATATATCTCAAAAAGGACAAATATTTTGAAAAGCAATATAGAATAAAAGATGCTTAGAATGATGTTTTAAACAATATTCAATCATAAAATTTTCGTTATCTGGCCCCAATAAGGAGATTAGGGGTCGGCCCCTAAAATGTCCTTTCCCAGATAGCTCTTAAACGGCAAAGAATTTCTAAACACTTGTTGAACAAAATATGTTTAATATTAAAAGAACTTTCGTATGATGCCAAGAAAAAGGGGCTGGCCCTTCAATTTAGGGGCCAAAAGGGCTCTAAAGTCTTTCTTCTATAGCACTTTACTGAGAAATGTTTTGTAATATGTTTAAGAAGCAAAAATGGTCATCTTTTACTAATAAAACTATACATTATCAAAATTTTATTATGCGTTACGTAATTAGGGGTTTTAAGGGGCCAAAGGTCCAAAATTTCGATCGAATACATCTCAAAAAGGACAAATATTTTAAAAAGCAATAAAGAATAAAAGATGCTTAGAATGATGTTTTAAACAATATTCAAGCATAAAAGTTTCGTTATCTGGCCCCAATAAGGAGATTAGGGGTCGGCCCCTTAAATATCATATCCCAGATAGCTCAAAAACGGCAAAGAATTTCTAAACACTTGTTGTACAAAATATGTTTAATATCAAAAGAACTTTCGTATGATGCCAAGAAAAAGGGGCTGGCCCTTCAATTTAGGGGCCAAAAGGGCTCTAAAGTCTGTCTTCCATAGCACTTTACTGAGAAATATTTTGTCATATGTTTAAGAAGCAAAAATGTTCATCTTTTACTAATTAAACTATACATTATAAATTTTTTACTATGCGTTACGTAATTAGGGGTTTTAAGGGGCCAAAAGTCCAAAACTTCGATCGAATATATCTCAAAAAGGACAAATATTTTGAAAAGCAATATAGAATAAAAGATGTTTAGAATGATGTTTTAAACAATATTCAATCATAAAATGTTCGTTATCTGGCCCCAATAAGGAGATTCGGGGTCGGCCCCTAGAACGTCATATCCCAGATAGCTCAAAAACGGCAAAGAATTTCTAAACACTTGTTGAACAAAATATGTTTAATATCAAAAGAACTTTCGTATGATGCCAAGAAAAGGGGCTGGCCCTTCAATTTAGGGACCAAAAGGGCTCTAAAGTCTTTCTTCCATAGCACTTTACTGAAAAATGTTTTGTTATATGTTTAGGAAGCAAAAATGTTCATCTCACATTTATTTAACAACATATTATAATTATTTTATCATGTGTTCCGTATTAAGGGGTTTTAATGGGTTTTAAGGGGCCAGAAGTACCAAACTTTGATAACATACCTCAAACAGAACAAATATTTTAAAAAACATCATTTGGAAAATCAATATAGAATAAAATGCTGAGAATGATGTTCCTAACAAAATTCAACCATCAATTTTTTTTTGTTGCCCCAATAAGGAGATAAAGGGTCAAATATCAAAGTCAAGGTCATATTACCTTCAAAAAATCGCACGGAAGACCTCTTCGTTGCTCGTAACGAGATCGTGTCTAGTTTTCATTATTATTTTGTTTTAAATTTCTTTGTGCAGTTGTGGAAAGATGAAGAGAGCTCAATTAGTCAAGTTTCCCTTCAAATGATACCCATTAAAAGGTAAGGGCTTTGTCAAATTAATTTGCCTACTTTTCATACAAGTAAAAATCATACATTTTTTTCTATTAAAATGCACAATGCATGCTATTCTTCTGGTGATAGGTAGCATAATTATAGGGAAGGGAGCATTGATTTTTAAATTTATTGCACCCCAAACACCCCTGGCCATAAGTTTTGGAAAAAAATAAAACTTAATATACAATGTACCACAATAAAAAAAAGTACCCATTTTTTCCTGCGTCCAGTCTCCTGGCCAAAAATTGAAAACAGACAGATTTTTAATATGCAAGTTATTTTCAAGTACAAAAAAATGATGAATTTCTTGTTCATTGGACATCCAGTAAAAAAAGGTACAAGCGGTTGAGTGATTTAAAAATGAAATTAATATTTCTTGTAGCCAAAATATTGATGCGGTACATAAATTTGTGTGGACAGTTATAATTTTTTCTGTTTGTTTCTGATATAAAAATTAAAACTATTTCAAATGCAAAAAATATAGAGCAAAAATGGAACAGAAAACAACGCAGATTTCCTGAATGCAGGAAATTAATTATGTTATTTGTATAGCTTTATTTAAAAACGAGCACGCAGGGTCCGATGAGCAAGAAATTATATTGGTGTGGCCTATGTTTCAAAAGTTTTGCTAAGTTTTTTATACCTGCATGATACAAACTAATTGTGAGATTATGTTAAACAAGGAGAAACTGTAAAATTTGTGGCATTGTGATAGTTTGACTTAGTTTTATTTTTAGCATTATTTAGTTCTTCATTCATTCATTCACTTTTTCCATCTTTCACTCTGCACTGCACTAATACTAACAAGTGTGTGTAAACTTAAACACCCCTATTATAAATAATGGTATAGTCTGTTTAAGTTATTTGTTTCAGTGGTTTGGAGTATTCCATTTGAAGATAGGTATTTTTATATTTACGGTTTGTGATTGGTCAGTATTGGTCACTACTGATAGAGTTTGGCGGGAGATATTCTTTTGTATTATGGTTCTGTAATTCTTTAATTGCAACCAAGACTTTTAGCCACACAGGTGACTGTGTTTCAAACTGAGACAAAGCATACAGACTCAGACCTGTAAGTTATTCTTTTAAAACATAATTCTTTAAATAAGTACAATTCTAAACTTTTATAGGTTAAAGATTAAAATAAATAAGATAATAAATAAGTATGAGTATGTAGAGTGAATGTTTTGAATACAGTACAATGTAAATACCGTGAGCAGTATATGTCATATTTATAATTGTGTAGACAAGATCTTATATATTGTATAAATTATAAATAGGTCAAGTCATATAATGAGCCTGATCCGCTGATTGATACTACATACATGTATATGCAGTGTCGTGCACTCAGTTCCATAAATTGGTAACTATCTGTTGAATTTCATTATTGTAAATAGTTTTAATATAATCTTTATATTAGAGTAATGTTTCTGATAGTTGGAAATGTTATTTAACATAAAATTCAGATTTATCGTGTATTGCGATTAAATGTAAAGAGATATAATTGATCTATAAGTAAATGTATGTTATACATGTTGTGATGTCTATAATGTTTGTATTGTTATAGTGGTGTGCTTATATGTTTTATGTATTGTTTAAGGGTGAAACGATTAATGCGACGTACGTAACGGTCAGAATATATAATTTAGAACCCTACAATCGTCTTGATGTTTTATTTTATTCGCCCAAGAACGGTTACAGTATGTAGGTCAAGGGGTCTTAATTTATGGTTTTCAATGCCTAAACTCCCAGTACAAGCCTGTTCCCAATTTCAGCTGGGTGGACTGAGACATAAAGTGCCTTGTCTAAGTGCACAACACACAACATCAAGTGATCACAGTGTAGCGGGGTTAGAACCAGCAACCTTTTGGTAACTGACCTAACACCCATGACCACTGAGCCATGTGCTCCACGGTGAACAAGGTGGCTATGACAATCAAAGTACTGAAGTACTGACGGGAGTTGATTTTATGGATTATCATTTATTTTAAAATCAATTTATCTTGCATGGCAATTAGTTTCTAGTTTGTATTTGAATACACACTTTTTTATAATATGAATTTTTAAACTTTTCCGACAAGAATTTCGAGAAACCCCATATGAATCATGTTGTGTAATATTTAAAGATAGATTTCAACTACTAGTATGATGGATCCAAGCACTATTGATATCGAACTCTAGTCTCATTTAACTAGACGCTCGACTGTCTTCGTTAATATCTGACAAGCTTGTCTCAGATTTACGGAGACAGCCGAGCGTCTGGTTGAACGAGACTATATTAACTCTGCCGTAGGAATACATGAGACTACAAAAATATCTAAATTGTTCGTAGTATTAAAAATTTGACTATTTTCAAAGTGTTTATAGATAAGTTTCCTTGAAAAACAATGCTTCAGCATACATTACATCGAATTTTTTTCTATTATTTTCAAGACCTTAGCCTTGTCAGCGGTGATGATTTGTGCTTAGGTCCAAACACTGTTTCACTTTCGGTTTGCCAGAGTAACTACATAGGAGAGTTGATTAAAATAAACTCCCAAAAATGGTAAATTCATAGTGCATGGATTGTTTAAGGGGTCTTAGGTTGGGTTAGGACTTTATTGATCATGCAATGAAATTACCTCTTCATGTACTTTTCATTTCTGCATCTAGGAAATTTAATGTCAATACTGGACAGCGTAATGCAACTAATTTTACAATTATGGGATGTGACATTTAAAATATTCATCACCCCCTTCCCTCTTTATTTTAATGAACAGTTTATGTTATAGCTTCAATAAATACTATTCAGACAATTCTAATATGGGTGAATGTCTTTTTTATATCAAATAGATTATGCACTGGACAGTGCTGCATGAGAAAACTCCCCTATTTTTCCGATTTTAATGTTTAAAATGCTTCAATGGGGCATTCTTAATAGGCAACCAAAATAAATAATAAAAACAGAAAAACAGAATTTGACCAAAATCGTTACCATGCCCCTTTAATAAAGATCAATGTTGTCAATCGAATACTAGCATGATGGATATTTGCGATACTTTTACCATGTAAATTTAATAATTTTTTCATTTTCTGGGGGTCGGGGGGGGGGGGGGGGGGGGGGTCGGGACCCCCTCTAGATCCGCGCATGGCTCATTATTTTCCACTTTCTTTAAAGGAAGTGAACATGAAAAAAATAATTGTTGCTTAATAAATTTTAAAAGCCTTTTGAAACTTAAAAATGAGGTCTGTTACCTTTTTGTTTATTTCTATCAAGAGATTTTATCAATTTAACACTCTCAGTGAAAGGTAATCCATTATTCCCCAGCATGCATCTGTTCTCTGACGTAGATAAGCCACATTGCTGTTGGTGACTGGGTCAATGTTGGAACTACTAGGCCAGTGTTTATGTACAGAGTTGATAAAAGTTACGAAGAAAAAATATGCCTTGATGTGAAGAAAAGTTTTGTGTACTGTCATGAGAAGACAAAGATTAAGTACATTTCTATAAATGAACCTCATATAACTATTTATGATTTGTACAAAAAATGAATAGATAAATTAATTTGTGAAATATAAGACCATCACATTCCAGATGTTTGTACGGAGATGTGGCAGTCAGTGTTTATATAAACTAAATGCTGTTTTTAGATTTCAATTTAAATTAATATAAAATTGTAATTTCATTTTCTTGGTGGGGTTTCTTACTGTTACTTTTTATTTAAATGCCCTGGAAATTTTTCTGATTTGTGTTTTTTATACATAAGATCTTGATGATATGTACGCCGGTTCTGTTTATGCTGTTTAAGAATAACAGGACTAAGACACTTTTTAAAAGTCAGGATGCTGTGCAATGCACCTTGTGTGCTCATTTATGTAGCACACATAATGTTCAAACTCATAAACAAGAAATTCCCGAGTGCAATGAAAATTAGGTCACAATAACACTGATCCACGGACATTCCATTCTAGTTACATGTCACATTAACTGCTGGTGGGAATGCATCATTCCGAGATCCAAAATCTTCCTCTATAAACACTGTTTAAAATGACAACTCTTTACATTCCTTTCCAAGTTTCCATTCACATTTTGATGATGGCATTTTATATCTGTTACTAAACGTGTGTAAACATGCAATGTGTCTCACTGACGGCAGCATCAGTGCTGCCCTCTCTTAGATGCTTAGAGATAACCCAGCAGGGAGGTAATGATTTTAACAATATGGCAGCGCTCATGGATTGCAAGAATTAGTTATTCTAAGTGGTATATCTTTTTACTGAGGAAAGCTCTGTCTAAACGGTTTTCAGATATCATTATACACATCAAACAGACAAATTTAAGCCCTTGATTATTTTTTCATGTTCACTTCCTTTAACAAAGAAACATTGTTGAGTTGATGGTTGTTGATCCTATATCTCTTGGTCTTTGCTAGGTTCGGTGAGCCGCGAGAGTGTGCAGGGACTGTGTCCTTCCTGGTCTCTGACGACGCTTCCTACATCACTGGCGAAACCATTCTGGTCACGGGGGGCATTGATGCCAGACTTTAGGGAGCAATCAACAATGACCACAGATCAAAGCAAAAATCCACCTCAAACACAGTTATCTTTCTTAGATAGTATTTTCTGTGACTGTATTATATTATTATCTTTGTGTGCATGCTATTTGAAGACTGTGATAAGGGATTCATAACGAAGAACATTTCATATTTCCTGATAATTTAATGTACAATGATATTCATATTTGGGATATTTAAAAATTGACAATTCATTGTTGTATGTCATATTTTTATGGGTATTAAGGAAAAATAAAATGTTTCGATACTTTTCTCTTTCATGAATCGGATAAAATTATTTTTCATTACTTTCATAAATCATAATAATAAGATATGAAAATTTGAACAAGTAAAAATATTTTTTGGAGAGGTTTCTTAAAAAGTACAGAGTGCATACGCAGTCATCTTCGCTAGCCAAGGGTTTTTGATCGGCATTGCTCCTAACGAACCCAAGGGTTCCTGAGGAGCGGTCCGGATCAGAAAACCGTGACTAGCAAAGGATTGTAAACCAAATAAACCCATTTGGTTTTGTCACCAGTTGCTTTGGTGGATTCACCATAAATTGTTTGGTATATCTATCCGCTTTATATAAGACTTCAAAGTGAAAAATAGTGCACATGGGATATTTTTACTTATCAAAATATGTTGTACTGATAGCATAAAGCATTATTATTATTGGCTTTAACGACCAACACAAATGCTAAAGTAACAAAGTCACTCGATAGCATTTAATTCATTCTTTCATAAATTTTAAGCAGCGATTTTCTGTTTTGTAAATGCAGTCTGTACATCATTTATTCTAGGAATCACTTCTTGAATGATCAATTATGAAAACGTCTACCGGTACATTCCTCCTCAATGTGCATATAATGTCATGTACGAGATAAAAAAAATTGGTTTTATAACAGATCATTAGACAGGAAGGTAACTCTTATAATAACAAAAATCACTACTTTTCATATAAATGTGTAAATGTTTTTGCTGTTCAAAATTGTTTGCTATCACGGTTGGAGTTATCTAAAAATCTAATGTGTGTTCACTGAAGAATGTTGCATGTATTTGTCCGAATGACACAATAGTTAAGCATACTTTCTTTTGCATTTGTGTCCCAAGTTGCAACTAAAAAATAAAAAAAAAAACATGCAGTACCAATTGTTCACAGATCTATAGTACTTGAAAGAAGGTTATATAATTATATATATATTTATATGTTTCATGAAAGCAATACCCTCCTGTCCGAAATACATTGGCATAGAAAGATCAAACTTTCGCTGTTCAGTGGTTCTTTGGTCAGAAGAAAAAGGTCAAACTAAATCGAAACTTTAAAGTTATGAATATAAAATTCTGGAAAAAAGATACAGAACAATAATTGGTCATTAACTGTTCACGTGGGAGATCCTTTCAGAAATCGTCAGAATAATAGAAACCTTTAAAGATAACATATTAACAAAAAGCCTTAAATTACCAAAACTTTCTGACCAGAAGATGATCGACTCGTGGAAAATATCGAGCCTTGCAGAGACGCATTTATTATTAACTGACACTCATGAGTTTTATCTCCAAAAAAGCGTTAATCCAAGATGCCGTGACACTCTCAGTATCAACTCAAGATATTGAAATGATAATTCCTTATCATGTGTTCGAGGCTACAAAGCAGGCAATTTATGAGAGAAACCTTTTCATTATTCAAAGAAAAGACAATAGTACCCCGTCCAAGAAAGAAGTTTGTGCAAAAACAGCACTGACACGGACAGGTTTACTAGTTCCATTATGGGTCACAACTACAAAATTACATGTCTTGTCGCACAGACAACTGCGTATATCTCATCAGCTGTAAGGTTTGATCAAAATAATAGGGTTGAGAAACAAGTGACCCTCGCAAAAGCAACCACCGTTCCACCATACAGACAAAAATAAATCAAAGAGTCCGACGAGACTGAACATTTCAACCTCATGTTCACAAATAAGAAGACACGTAGTGGTTATTGACATTAATCTTCACTGGATAGACACAGAGAAGAAAGTTGTGGATGCACTGACTTGCAAGTACCTTAGAATTTCAAGTAGTTGTAGTTACTGTGGTAATCTTAACATATAGAGAGAATCAGCTGTTCCTTCTGTGTAATGTCTGATCGGCACTGATGATTTATTATTTTTAATAACTTTTTTTTAAAATTGTTTTTATTTTTTTTTACTTTATAAGTTTGTTCTCGGGGTTATTTATTGCTTTTCTCTAGAACTAGTTTCCATACGGTAATTTCTTGTTCGAAACGATAACTATACTCGTAGTTTTATACCGCCTCATCTGCAAAAGGGGTGTGCTACGGCCGTGCCCCGTTTTTCCTTGATACAATGTAGCGACTCTGATTGACGTGCCCCAGCGTGGCTAAACCACCCCGCCGTCACCACCTTTCCTCAAGTCAATACTCAGCCTCAAATCTAAGGTTTGACCTCAAATTTATGCACTATTCTTTAAAGGATTTGAGTTGAGGAATGAGTTGAGGGATTTCAAATTTTGGTGACGGTGGAGCGAGTGCTTGGTTAGCGAGGGTAGAGTTCATGAGGTCATATGACGAAATATAAGTAGGAACTACAATCATTCGATTGCAACTCGAGTAGCTCGAGTGCGTCCTCGATTACTAATCGAAGTCGCCAGCTCAGATAACGTTATAGTTGTAGTACATGTTTTAAATCTGTATGCATATATGTTGTGCAAAAAGGTAAGTTTAAGGTTTTACAATAAGGTATAATAAGTTAGTCTGCTCTTAATCTCATGTACAGGAAATTAAATTTGAGTTTCACCTTTGTTGGTATATATGATTATTTTCAAAATCTTTTTTTCATTATATGTCATAAGTACCTTCAATTCGGTATTAAGGGCAATAATAAGATATCGTTCAACCATACAGCTTATCTTTAACAACAGTATCTCTCCCAAACAAAGACACTGAAATAGGAATAAGAGATTTGACTGGCTCAACCTCAACCTCTAAAACAAATTCTTAATGAAATCAATTAATCCAATTAGTGTGAAATTAAGCTTTACTGACAAAGGTCAACCGAGCGCGTTTTTAAGAAATTTTGGCTTAATACAAGGTGGTGCACTGTTTTCTATGTTTTCTTGTTAAATAAAAAACATTAAATGTTTCTCTCTTAATAATCAAAGTAGGATTTTGGAGGTCACCAGTATATTGCGTCAGAAATATTTAACATTTCAGCCTTCAAAAATACGATTTAAACAATTTGCATTTTATGTTGTATTAATGAATCTTACAGTATTACTATAAATGAAAACGAAAATAAAGTTAAAAAGCATGGTTCACAAATTGCCAATAAAAATAAATAATCAAAAACATGTAATTTAAATGATTATTTTAATTTGTTGATTCTATTTACATGTACATATGAATATGACATAATGTCTAATGCAAATATCAAATTGTATGACTAAATTATTTCAGACACCTTGGAAAATGATTAGAGTGAGTTTATTATTAATGTTCATGCTGGCATTTCGTATTTCTGAAAGTAAGTACTATAGTATTTGTCCCATGATTTTCATAGGAATCACAGTTTTAAATAAACAATACATAATTAATTTTCTTTGAATTGACCATTCTGATAATATTTTGGCAACCTGATTAAAATCAGATCCTCGATGCTCCCGTTTTAATGATATGTCGTTACAAGGATCGTTACGGGAGCATCGAAGATCTGATTGTAATCAGACTGATATTTTGGTTACCATTTATCATAATTTGTCCGTGATGTCGCTAGTATCAGAATAATGTTGATGTATTGAACGTTTCATTGGAACAATTCCTTGAAAGTATTTTTACGAGGGTTGTCCCAAAATAGCGTAGACAGGACACATAACTTACAATTTGTTTACCGAATTTCGTTAGGCTTTCTTCAATGACCCATTGGCGAACAATACTGAAAAATTCAAATCTGTTCTTTATTTATTTCTTGAGAAAATGAATAATTAGTAACAGCAAGTTTTGCCATGCAGGCGGCGCAATGTGCGACATCGAAAATTTCCAGTCATTACGTTGTTGCTAAACCCCCCACATCGTTTACGATAACATTTAAGTTTTATTTCCGAAGATCTCTGGAAAAAATATTTTCTTTGAACATGTTTCCTGAGTGCACATTCAACATACAGTTCTAGTTTTGATTTTTTAAAAAATATTTTCTAAGTATTAACGATCGGACGACTCCAAACTTAGCCTGTATTACTTGTTGTCCACCGTCCGTCTTACCGCAATGTGTCGTTCAGCGTTTTGACGTTCATATCTATCGGTCGGGGTTTCTTTTTTCCACTTATGGCATCATATTCGTCCAAATATTTTCAATATTTATAACTACTTATTCATAAAACGCATTTCTAATCGAAAGCCGCTCAAGGTTTATTTCAAGGCCTTTACGTACTTTAATCGGTTACTGTTGCGTCGTCTTAAACGCTGACGTCGTCATTTTATTACGAGTAAACACCTCGACTTGTCACAAAATTTTTGATCTAACATAATTCATTTCACTTATTAAATGTCAAACAATATCTGATTTTAAAACATTTTAAAATGCAAATTGCTTGAACCCTTTGTGGCACAAAGTTCATCTTCCTGTGTCTTCGATTAACTGAATAACGCCACCTGTCTGCTCTATTTTGGGACAACCCTTGTATTTTACCATAAACTTTGGACCTGCCAGACCAACCCATGTCCTGTGGAAGTTGATAAGAACAAGGTCTCTGGTTTGGTAAGCGGTAAGACCATTGTTACCCCTATAGTTTCCTACATCTGTAACGACGCCAAGTTCAAGGCCGAGATTTCCTGTCTGACCGATGATTATATGGTGAACGGTTCCACACAATCAGTCTGTGATGGGACAAAGTGGAGCCCACCCTTACCTGGGAATTGTATCGGCATGTTTACCTTTACTTTGCAAGATGTGGTGACAAACATCGTTAGCGTGTTTTAAATTTAATAATAAAATTATTCGGAAGGGGAAATGGTGGTTTCGCCGTTGTTTTTCTTATAAGATTCATTTTGTTGCCTAGGTCTATTGATCACTTAGATTATATTGAATATTTTATAATTTTATCAAATTGATGAAAAATGGAAAAAAAACAGCGTTGATCATATTCTTATAAGATCAATATGGTATAAACGAATATTACATTGGTCAGATGTTTTTGTATCATTCAAAAAGCTAATTAACTCATATGCTTGAACTGTATTTTTGAAAATAAAAAAACAAACTTTTTTCCCTCTAATGTTTTAATGTTCTTATGTTCCTTTTTTGTTGCCAAACCTCTGCCAAAGGACCATAAATGGGAGTACATTGGCGGGGGACTAGGGGGTGGGGCGGTGGTGATCATCGTGGTTATAGTCATCGTGTCGGTCGTCTGCTACAGGTCCAAAGTCAGGCCAGAGGTCAAGGTGATTCTTCATTAATTCGATATATACCAATTTTCAAACGACTGTACTAAATTCTATAATTCATTTATTTTACAATTGTAGATCTGATGAGAAAAGAAGAGATGAGAAGGATGGAGCGGAAGAAACTAGAGGCCTATAGGCCACATTGCTCACCTGAGCAAAAATAGCATGATAAAGTCAGCGTTATGGATTCATAATACAAAATATCTTGACAATTATTGTGAAACATGTAGCATGTAGATCCTGTATAAATAAAAATCCATTTACCCGTTTAGTATTCTTATGTTTATAATCAAGTCCATTTATAACAGGATCATAATTTTAAAGTCATATCACATGTTGAGCATTGCAGTTCTCCAAAAGATCTTAAACAATTGTTTATGTATTGGATATAAACCCACATTAAACTTTCAATCCCTTGTGAGGTCTGAGTATCGTCAAGGGGCCGAGGTCTAAACAATTTTAAAAATCAGCATGATGTCAAAATGCTTGTATATAATAAAACCATATATTATAACATTTCAGTTTTTGGTGAATAATTAAAATGTTTTCCTTTGTATAATTGGATCCCCAATGTGGTCCTACTCGACTCTTCAAGATTTTGATTTGAACAAATCTGACCAAATCTGAATTTATCTGAGGTTGATTTCACAAAAGTTACAGCTTTCCAAGTGAAATGGTTTTTAGAGGAAGATGTTTCCTCTATATATTCCTATGTAAAATTTTGCCTCCTCCCACGTTGTTACCCCATCCTACGCTAAGGGATTATGATTTTAAAAACCTTGAGTCTACCATATTCCTGAGGATGCTCCCACACAAGTTTCAGCTTTTCTGGCTGTTTAGTTTCTGAGAAGAAGATTTTAAAAGATTTATTCTATATATTCCTTTGTAAAAATTCGACCCTCATTGGTTGCCCCACATTACCCCTGCGGGTCATGATTTGAACAAACTTGAATCTACCCGACCTGAAGGTGCTTTCACCCAAGTTTCAGCTTTTCTGGCAAATTAGTTTCTGAAAAGACGATTTTAAAGATTACTCTATATGTTCCCATGTAAAAGTTTGACCCCACATTGTTGCACCACTCTACCCTAGGGATGAATCTACACTGCATGAGAATGCTTCCGCACAAAATTCAGATGTTGTAGGTGAAAATAAAATAATATCAAATAATATTTGTTCGAATAGAACCATATTAACAAGACCTTGGACTTTCAGTTGGAAGTAACTATCTATTTCTTGCGGCAAAACAAGTTAAAAATGACGCGATATCAAGTGAAATATACACAGATTGTATAGTTTTAGTTCAAAAGCCAGACAAATCTTGTTTCAAAGAGCCATGGCTGAGTGGCTAGCAATGAAAAAGACAGGCGTACGTCACATTGCTGTTTGACACAAATACCCAAAGTCCATGGTCTTGTTAAAATGGTTCTAACTCAGTAGTTTAGCCACCGTCGGATACCCACGGGTGATCGCGTCTTTTACTTGTGATAAGTAAAAGACGCGATCACCCGTGGGTATCCGACGATGTAGTTTAGCATACTTTTGTTTGAATTTGTATAAACAGTTGCAAATAAAAAATTTAAAAAATCATGCAGTACCAACTGTTTACAGGTGCACAGTACTGGAAAGAATGTCATATGTGTGTTATGAAGGAAATACTCTGATATCCAAAATACATTGGCATAGAACGATCAGACTTTTGCTGTTCAATGGTTCTGTGCTCTGAGGAAAAGTTCTGAAAATCTGAAATTTTAAGATATGATCAAATATAAAATCCTGGAAAAAGATACAGAACAATAATTGGTCATTAATTGTTAACGTGGGAGATCCTTTCAGAAATCATCAGAATAATAGACACCTTTAAAGATAGGAAATTGACAAAAATCCTGAAATTAGCGAAACTTACTGACCAGAGGATGATCGACTTGTAGAAAATACCGAGCCTTTCGGATACGCATTTACTATTTACCACGACACTCTTGAATTTTATCTGAAAAAAAACGTACAAAAACTCAGACGCCGTAACACTCTCAGTATCATTATTTACAGATAACAGTGGGTCCCCCTCTTCTTCCGTGTTGTTGTGATAGAGGCCCTGATTGACGTGCCCCCGCCGTGGTTGAACCAGCAGTCCTTTGATTATCGTCGTCCAATGTTCTAACGCTCAGATAACGTTACAGTTGTAGTACATGTCTTAAATTTATTTTACAAAGGGAAAGTTGTACAAACGGTAAGGTTTTACAATAAGGTATAATAATTTAGTCTGCTTTTAATCTCATGCATGTACAGAAAATTAAATCTGAGTTTCTCATATTTTTTGGTATATTATTAGATTATTTCAAAAAGTTTTTCTTTTTACGTTATATGCCATAAGTACCTCCGATTCGGTAATAAGGGCACTTGTAAGATATCTCGGTGAACCATTTAGCTTATCTCGAACAACATTATCTCTCCCAAACAAAGGCACTACTGAAATGTGAATAAGAGAACCGACGTTAAACAAGTTCTTATTGAAATCAATTAATCAATAAGTGTGAAATTAAGCTCTACTTACAAAGGTCAAACAAGCGTTTTAAGAAATATTGGCTTAATACAAGGCGGTGCATTGAACACTACCTATTCTATGTTTTCTTTTTTCAAAAACAATAACGGTGTCTCTCTTAACAATCAAAGTATGAGTGGGGGATCACCAGTGTACTGCGACGGGAATATTTAACGATTTCAGTCTTCAAAAGTATGAATTCAACAATTTGCATTTTATACTGTGTAAATGAATCTTTTAATATTAATCTAAATGAAAACAAAAATAAAGCTAAAAGCATGGTACAAAAATTGCTTATAAAAATATTAAACAAAAACAAGTATTTCAAACGCTTATTTTAATTTGTTGATTCTATTTACATGTACATATGAATATGACATATAATGTCTAATTCAAGTATATTATTTTGTAAGACTGAATTGTTTCAGACACCTTGGAAAATGATTAGAGTGGGCTTATTGTTAATGTTCATGCTGGCAGTTCGTATTTCTGAAAGTAAGTATTAGTCCCATGTTTTTCACAGGAATCAAAATCTTTACTAAACAATTCATAATTAATTTTCTTTGAATTGACTTTTTCGGATAATATTTTGGTTACCATTAACTAGTATCATAATTGGTCTGTAATTTTGCCGGTATCAGAATAATGTTGAGTATTGAACGTTTCATTGGAACAATTTCTTGAATTAGTATTTTTAATTTTATCATAACCTTTGGGCCCTTTTTTCCAAGATTGCAAGACCAACCCGTGTCCTGTGGAAGTTGATAAGAACAAGGTCTCTGGTTTGGTAAGCGGTAAGACCATTGTTACCCCTATAGTTTCCTACAGCTGTAACGACGGCAAGTTCAAGGCCAAGATCTCCTGTCTGACCGATGATTATATGGTGAACGGTTCCACACAATCAGTCTGTAAGGAGAAAAAGTGGAGCCCACCCCTTCCAGGAAATTGTATCCGTATGTGTACCTTTATTTAGTGCAGATCTCTCGAAATGTGGTGACAAACATTGTTAGCATGTGTTGAATTAATATTTTTTTAGTTAGGGAGAATGGTGGTTTCGCTGTTGTTTTTATTATAGATTCATTATGTTGTTATGTCTATTGATCCCTTTTAAAATATAAAATATTCTATAATTTTATCAAATTGGTGAAAAAAAAACAGTGTTGAAAAATCATATTCTTATAAAATCAATATGATACAAACGAATATTACACTGGTCAGATGCTTTAAAAACATTCAGTGAGCCAACTCATAAGCTTGAACTGTATTTTTTAAAAATAAAACAAAATAATTTTCCTCTTGTGTTCCTTTTTTAGAGAAACCTCCGCCAAAAGACCATAAATGGGAGTACATTGGTGGGGGACTTGGGGGTGGGGCGGTGCTGATCATTGTGGTTACAGTCATCGTGTCAGTCGTCTGCTACAGGTCCAAACTCAGGTCAGGGGTCACCCGGGTCAAGGTTATATTTCATTCTATATAAGCCAGTGTTCAGCCGACTGTACGAGGTACTAAAGGTATTAATATCCGACTCATTAATTTTATAAATGTAGATCTGAGAAGAAAAAAGAAGAGATGAGAAGGATGAAGCGGTTTGGTTCCCACACCCTGGGTCCAAATGGAGAACGTCTGGATGGTCGAAAAATGGCTTCTATAGATCTAGACTTAAGGTATACACCTATGCAGAGACTTCTCAAGATGTTTTGACCGAAGTCATATAGACAATTATTTGATGCTAAATCAATAAATTAAGTCTTCGTAATATTGCAGTCTTCACAAAGTATGGACGTGTAAAAGAACAAGGAAAAAGTTTTTCTACGCTGATACATTACAAGAGCTCCTTGCCAAAGGTAATAATTTAGTTTGCATCAAGACGTATTGAAGTCTAAAACTGTGCAAGACAAGATCCATCGTATCACAATTTTATATTTTTCAAATTATGCAGCTGGTTCAGACTTTGGTTGTCAAGGCAATGTGCGACTGGTGATGGAGGAAGATGGGACACAGATAGATTCGGATGAGACGCTCAGAGCATGCGCTGGAAAAATAATGTTGTTGCTTGGTGACAATGAGGTTTGGCAACCAGAGGTTGGTCTCTATGACAATCATGTCAACAGGCAAGTGCTATTCTAAGATACCATGAGTGCAATGCCTTAATTTTTTTAATTAAACGGGTGCAAATAATATCATAGACATTAAAAAGGTACAAATGATTGAATACTGTAATATTCATGTTCGCCATCTTTTCAAATATTGTGCAGGTTAACATTCGAAGTGTATTCTTACGATAGAAAGGTCAGAAAGTTGATCCTAGCAGACAGTATTAAAGACCTAAAATATCAAGGTATTTGCCATTAAATACTAGTATACAAAAACTTTCATAATGGTTACAAGAAATCGTCTAGTGCGAAAATACAAAGTATCTTAAATTTAGGATCCGCCAGCTTGGGTTACTCCGTGATGTCAGTTTGTCTGGAGGAAGATGGTACTCTCATAGATACTGACAGGATACTCTGTTCGTGCTCCACTAAAACACTCATGCTTCTTGGCGCTGAGCATGCGTGGAGAGGATCTCCTCGTGGCTTGATCAGTTTTCCATCGTCTGCGGATATATCATCTTCTCCAAACAGTACAAGTGATCAATTTGAAATGTATGTATCGTTGAACTCTTTATGAAAAAGTGGTGTCAATGATTTTTGGCTTTTTATTTGATTTATGAGAAACAAATTTATTGCAGGGGCATGTTCAAAGTTTGGTCAAACGATCGAAGTATGAAAAAAGTAGTATTTGCAGAAAATGTTGTAGACCTTCATATCAAAGGCAAGTTTTGTGTTCATGACAACATAACATAATGTATACCTTATTGCAAACTTTCTAATTAAAATGGAAATATTTTCACAAATACTGTATGTATATTTTTCAGCCTCAAAAGCCCTTGGACTTCGCACTCCTATCGTGGTTACTTTGGAAAATGATGAAACTCATGAAATCACAGATGATAATGATCTCATGGCAAACAGTGGGAAAGTGTTGATAATCAGGGAAAATACAACCGAGACTACTTTTAATGGTCAATATTTTACTCAGAAATATAGAATTTCTTCTCATGGATACGTAAATACTTTTTTTTCAATTCTGTGTATTGATACATTACAGAACCAGTTTACCATGACCCTAACCCGCCAAGCATGTATCATCAAAGACAATCCTGGTCAGGGCACCAAAATGGTGTTTATGGTATGCATGGAGCACGCCCTAATTCTCAATATGCCTTGCAACAGAATCAGAGACTTTCTACAGATCAAGAAATATATGATAGATTTAGTTCTAATGCTTCATATCGTGCCTAGATCTGAACTAACTGGAGCATGAGAAAGGATGAACAAAAAATTCAATAATAGACAAAAAAGCATCTCAAACCAGTAGATTGAAGTGCTACATAATGCAACATAGTTTTCAATTTAATGGATTTTTAATAACACTGATATTACTGAGTTAAGAACAAATTGTAGTTATGAACTTTATACATAACTCCTCATTTTCATACATTTATCATAAATCACATCAAAATAATTTGTATTCATGTATTCTTTATTGTGTATATATATAATAAAGTATGGCAGTATAAAAATATGCAATCTTTGATCTCTTTTCTGAATTTGAACATGCATTTATTTCTTCTAGATTAAAAGAAAATAATGAAGCATTCATTCATCTGGGCAAAATTACATTAAGTACAGTATGTACTTCTCTGAAAAGTACTAACAGTAAACAGTGAATTTGAATATTAAGTAGAGATAATTAGGCAGTACCTACTGAATACTGAACTTTTTCAGTACAGTACATATTTATCAAACTAACAAATAATGATCACATTTCTTTCTAAACAAAACAGCATCATCACAGAAAACATCACACAAAACAAGATAGGACAACAAGACAACACACTGACAACATTCACATACAAGCTTATACAATCAATCAAACTTTCATGACAACAGCTTTAGAGATCAGCAATGATTTGGTCCTCTTCAACCTGGTTTTACACCTTACTTTACATATTCTCATCTTTCACTCAGATGTAATATTCTTTCAGATATAAGAAGTTATATAACTTAAGTTTTTGTCTAGTTGCTAGCACTCTCCCAAAAGGAACTGAGGAAAAAGTGGAAGGTAAAAGGAAAACAAAACTACACTGGTGTCACTTTGAGGTTGAATCATTCATGTATCTCCTGTCATGATGGCAATAAACTCATCTTCATTGACTGTTACAGGAAAACATAATTTTGTTTTAATATAATACTACATGTATATAGGTTATAAATAAATGCATGTAACTTATATTAATTGGATTTTTGCGAAGTACTATATTTTGCTAAATTTTACAGTTTTATTTCAACTGCTAAAAAAATTGTTTTATATTAATCCTAAAATCATCAATTCAAGAATGGTAAAAAAATAATGTTATAGATAAAAATGAACTTTTTTTTTTAAATTCAAAATGCAAAAATTACACTTGTTGGGAAAAAACTAGTATATAAAGCAACACTTTCATCATTAATTGAATTTCATTATTTGAGTTTTTTCAATATTATAGACACTTACTTTCACCATCCCCATCCCTGTCAAATTCATCAATCATAGCACGCAACTCCTCATCTGTCATATTTTCACCAAGTTCTCTGTAAACAACAAAATATAAAATACAGAAAACATGTCCAAAAACAAGTGAAATTATACATGTACACCAATAAATAACCATTCTACTTACCTAGCTACCCGTCGTAAATTCCGAAGACTTATTTTTCCTGAAGTGTCATCGTCAAATAATTTAAAGGCTTTCAGGATTTCTTCCTGCGGATCTCTCTCCAGCATCATGTCAGTCACTGTGAACAAAAGAAGGTAAACAAATGAGAAAAGAAAGATATGGAAAAAAAATATACACTGACCTTGAATTAAACATGTTGAATGTAAAAAACTCTAAAATGGGGCACTATTTGTAATACAATTTATAAAACATGTAGGAGTGCAAGATAACAGTTTTCTTCTCATTTTCACTCCCTTCCTTGCATTAAAAAAATTATCCCTAGACATATACTTACTGACTTCATTGAAATCTTCAAAAGAAATCTTTCCTGTTCCTTCCCTGTCATAGTCTCTAAGAATTTTCAACACATCTGCCTTCTTTACATCAAAGCCGAGAGCCCTCATTGCTACCTGATTCACAAAAGCACTGAATTTGTATATCTTGTTACCAAGATCATTGCCAGGTTATAGATTCTTCTATCAAAAATGCACTTAATGTTTAAGAGTGAGATGCTTTACATAAATTTCATGAAAAGTTTTAGAATGAACTGGATTGAATTTTGTACAAACTGGTTGCAAATAATAAACTGAAACCAAAATGATTGTCGATTATATACTGTATGCAGAGAAATAGTTGCCCCCATTTTATTTTGGCCCCTTTTGCCATCCTTGTTATTGGGTGAATTTTAAACTTGGCAAATTCCAAACAATTCTTAAGTTATTGTGTTCATTAGAAAAAGAAACTATCATATATTTCATCGTCTGGGCAATTCAAGACAGGACAAAATCATTTGCAAGTGTAGAAAAGCGAAAAAAGATGGGACGAAAATAACAGTATTGATCAAGAATTTGATCTCCTAATGTCTTTACCTTTAGTTCATGATAGTCAATAGCTCTGTCTTTGTCTGTGTCAAACAAATCAAAGGCCTCCTTAATCTCCTGCTTCTGTTCATCTGCCAATTCTCTTTTTTTCTTCTTCTTGCTCTTGTCCAAGGCAAACTCTGCACTGCAATACACATTAAGATGTGTTAATAATCACTTATCATTTTAGAACTAGATCACTTTGAAAAAAGTTAATAATTTCGATTAGTTCATATTCTCAAAGAATGTACATGTACATATATCATTAATACGATATAAGGTGAATTACAATATCATCTTAATATTGATTTCAGAGTTTTTCAGCCGTGCTGCTCTGTGTTTGACATCATACAGCAGTTTGATCAATTGTCGGTGGTAAGGATCCGAGACGAGTCATCAATGATGCATAATCAAAAAGTTTACCAAAACTATACTTATTAATAAATAGTGAATATGCCTGGCTCTTGATGTGTTGCAGAAAAGTTTTGCAGATTTTAAGGTTCCTTCTTCAGTATCCAACTGATCTTGTGGCCTTTGTGGATGTTGATTAGATTTGCTGATACGGTTACCATGAGGCATACTCAATGTTGGTTTGCATTGAAGATATCTTACCTATACCTATAACTCCTACATGCTTGAGACATCTCCTAAGCCAACAGCATTGGATTGCTTAATAGGATTGCATTTCTTCAACATGTATTGTACATTTCTTATAAATCCTATACCAACTTTTTGAGAAAACATTGTTCTGTTGGAGTTGGACATTTTCACTGGACAACAGAACCTCTATGAATGTTTAAAGGATTAAGATCTTAATCCTTCTTATAGTGTATCAATTCATAACAGATGGATTTGTTGGAGAGATGGTAATCTCTTTTAAAAAGTGTACAGGCATAGCCTACTGGCGTGCGACCAGTTCTCGCCGAGGACCATTTCTCGCCAGTACACAGGTGAGATGGTAATGTATCAGTTGTCTTTGTGAAGTCAAGTCTATATACCAAATTAAGACTAATACCTGCCAAGTACTATCTATAGACAGTGCATTGTTTGCCATTTTTCATACATATTTACCATTGATAAAATGAAGTAAAAATGCACTGGAGAGAAATGGTTTTCGGCGAGAACTGGTCTTTGGTCAGTACAAATCAAAGAATGACATCAATTTGGTTTACTAATGGTTTGTAATGAGGTTTCCTGTCAGATCTTGTATTGTGACAGTCAGTTGGGTATCACATATTCTGGCACCCTTAATAATGTGTTCATGTAAAGCCTATGAATGTAACGTAACAACATTAATGTTTCTCTGCATAATACCTTGCACAATGCACATTGTTCGGGCACTGTCAATCATCAAAAGAAACGGGTCGGACACCGCATCACAATGATCAAAAGCTTCAAGTAAACTAACATTGATAAATTTAATTCATAAAAGTCACTTACCGAAGAGCTAAGCTCATTTCTGCAAAAGTATGATATTTTTCCCTTTCGGAACTTTCGTCGAGTAGAAACTTGTTTCGTTTGAATAGCCGCTTTCAATGTTTTCCTTTAGTTTCGTAAACAACATGGTAGTACAAAAAAAAAGTTATATTCATAAATTGACTTTTTATTATTTTTCACTGATATTTTTTTAAGTCACCAAAAACCTTCAATCAAATAACTATGAGTAGAAATAAAGAGAGAAAATACGAAAATAAATATAGCAATACAAGAGATGTCAACAATGTCGAATTCAACTTCAAGTGCGGGTAATTTGCTTGTGTTTATATTTTGTTTCAAACGTTTAAAACAAAGTTTGGAATTGTTTTCTTATTTTTAAATTGAATAATACGATCCAGGGAAAGTAAGTATTCCTTTATGGGAAAACATGTTTAAATGTTTAAAATTTACTCCTTTTTGATTTTCTACAAAAATACTGCGTTTTTGTTTATTACAGATGGAGATGATGACCTGTTAAGTTTTGAAAAGTTAGACCGATCTTCACCAGACCTATGGCCAGAGCAGAGTGCGTGCATTATGTTTTTGTTTGTACATCATATTTGCATACCATGAAAGTAACAATTTTCGTAAAGAAGGGGTGAATGAAATGTCTACTACTCATGCCTTATTAAAAGAGAATGAGAAAAGAGTGTAGGGTATAAGTGGATGAAGCAGACCATACAATCAAAGTGTAGATGTACCCCTATAAGCTGGGCAATCTGTAATGATGGAAATGGTACCCAGTCTTTTAAGCTGGTCTTTACTCTCGAAGACATGAAATTCCAATAGCAAGACTATAAATATTCAGCAGTATGTATCATTTGCATGATATTTACACAAAAGTAATGTAATTAGAACCATTTTAACTATAGCTTGGACTTTGGGTAGTTGTGTCAAACAGCAATGTGACGTAGGCCTGTCTATTTCATTGCTGGCCACTCAGCCAAGGCTCTGTGACATTAACAAGATGTGTCTGGCTTTTGAGCTAAGACTATAGGCAATCTGTGTATATATTTCACTTGAAACCAGCATCATTTAAACGCAAGAAATTGATAGTTAGGTCCTATCGGAAGTCCAAGGTCTTGTGAAAATGGTTCTATTATTAAATTAATAAATGTTGTGCCCCTAAATTTGAATGAAATGAAACAATTGATTTCTAGCTGATATTTAGGCACTAACAATGGTCAACTAATCTATTGATCACATGGTTGAATTTTCATTTTATTGAATCATTTAATAATTGCTTCTTATTTTCAGTACCTGGTGTTTCTGAGTTTGCTTCACTTAAAAGCGTAAGTATATTTAAGTAAAAAATTTCCCTTTTAAGCAAAGGATTGTTTTCTTATTAGGATTATTCCAGGGTCTGTTGATTTAGTTCAATGCTTTCCATGGACATAGGCACTCCCTGTAGAGTTGAATTTATAATTTATGGATGAATTTTTTTAATACACCAATTTAAACGAAAAGCACCCATGTCCAAGGCATATGTTTACTATTTGTAATTTTGTATCTTCCAATCTGCATTAACTGGGCCAATTTAAATAAAAGAGAGAGAAAAGGGTTTTCATATAAATGACTATGCTCTCTTGAAAGGGGAGATAATTTTTCAAAGACTGAATTAAATTATGTGTTTGTCCTTAAAAAACTTCTAAGACTCCTGCAATAGAAATGTCATATTTAAATCTAAATGAAAGCTTTTTCATTTGTAAATATGTGTACTCAAATTGTGACCCATGGCCTTATAGAGACCACAGGAGAAACCTAACTTCGCTGGAACAAAAATCATGTTAATTTAGTTTAAATCTTAAAAGACAACATTATATAAATAGTGCCTGTTTGGGAGGGTAACAGTTGAAATTGACACCCCGAGAAAACCATTTCGCGTCGGTTGACAATGGTTTTCGAGGGGTGTCAATTTCAACTGTTATCCTCCCAAACAGGCACTATTTACTTTGTTATACTGAATGTCTTTTTTAATATTTTTAAGAAAATTTTACTGCTTTTATATAGGAATAACGTGAATTCTACAGCGAACCGTACGCGCATAATTTTCGCGCATGTAACAATTTTTTTTTAATGTTACCCATTGCTAAGTGCGTTGCTAACGCTGAGGGCAATAGAAAATATTATGAACTGCGTCTTAACCAATCAGATTTCAGTATTTAACATGAAAGTATAACAATACAATGTGTGATAAATTTGGTGGACTCATCCTTATGCTTGAAACATGTATTTTTTAAAATGAGAGTTGTTTAATTTATAAACATAATGCATGGTTGTTCAGAGTTTTATAAAAAAAAACCTATTATCATGCACAAGATTTTCAAGTTGCTTGTGTTTTTTTATTATAAGCCTGTCCCCCGACCTGGAACTTCCCCTAAATGGATGGCTGAATTAGAGAATGAAGATATAGGATTACTACAAGGTGATTTCAATCAAATTCATAATTTGTGGATCAGGGATCAAAATTCTGTTCACAAATGGAAAACAAAAACTAAAGTATAACACTTTTACTTGCGATGTAATTCAATCTCAAGTGTTCAGTACATGTATGTTTAAGACTGTATTCACCAGGTACTGGTAACAGATAAACAAAAGTGTAATAAAATCTTTATTACCGTACGGTACATGCAAAAATAGTTATTTTTTTGCAATTTTAAATTGCTACCTCTTTTTGTAAATTTTAAGTTGTATTCAAATTTTTCCAAGAAATCATTGTTTAATACTGTATTGTTTGTCTACACAGAATTCGGCAGTCTGACAACTTCACAGTTGATGGAAAAAATAAAAGGCTTACAAAATCTGGCATACCAGTTAGGGCTAGATGAAGGTATGCATTGCACTACATTATCTAAATGTAAAACCTTTGGATTAGATATCAAAACCACCTCATTATTACAACTGTCTTCACACCATTGTTTAATAAGGTACATCTACCATTCCCACACACAGTTTTACTATGGAAGTAAAATTTACAGTTAAGAAATTTTTACTTCACATATTTTGAAAGTTTTTGATATTGCATCATACCTATACTTAAATTTTATTATGAATTTTCCACAGAAGTAACCCTGAAACTGCAAACGCAGATAATTGTGAAAGAATCACTTTATGAACATCTGCCTTTATAATTAATTTTTTTTTTCTTTTCCAAGTTATCAGTGTCCCAGTTCTGATTTTAACTGCTTATTTCTTGTTTGTTTTGCTTACATTTTTACCTTATTTCCTTTCTTTTTTTTTACTATTTTCAGCAAGAGAGATGACACGAGGAAAATTTCTTAACATTTTACAGAAGAAGTTTTAAAGTTCTTTTACAAATGACTTTTTCCTACAGAATTTTATTTTAATTTGTACATAAATCATCAATGCATTGTACATGCATTATAGAATTTGTATGTGCAATATCATCATGTTATAATAAACGACATGGTTGTAAGTTTTATTGTTTTACTCTAAAGTTTAGTTGTCTCCCATTTGTTGTATGCTAGGTTATCTCACATTGCTAAAAACAATAAACTCGGAACTTTTTCCTAAAATCACAAATAGATTCAGAGGATTTCATATTTTGGAAAGAAAAAAAATAGAATCATGGTTTTGTTAACATCAATTTTGTTTCAAATGTACTTTATCATTCTATAGAAAAGAAACAACATTTGGAGCCATTTAGAACATTTATTTGGGTTACACACCGAGACAATTTAACCAAAATGGACTGGTAGCTGTACAATTCGCCAAATTATATTGATGGTACTGAAATTTTCACTTCGCATGTACAGGTGTATTTCAATTAATTTGAATTTTTGTATTCCCTTTGTTTTATAAACATTTGGGTAGAATATTTCAGACAGCCTAACAATGATCCTTTATCACAGCATATATTTTCATACCATTCACATTCTAACCTTGATCATGCAAAAATTAAAATAAATATTTACAAAAATTATTGTTAAACTGTTGAACCAATTATTCACTGACACTACATTTGATATAGCACACAATAATTTGAGTAAAGTTACCTTCACAAATATGTAACAAAAAAATAAATATATTTTATCAATTTTTTGCAAGCAAAAATTGCAAATATGACTTTTTATGAGGAAATGCGAGCAGCAAGATAGTGCATGCAATACGAGAAGTCACCATCCACCAAATCTCGACTGACCACAGACAACATGTATGTAGCACTGTACTGGAAGCTTTGCCCTTGTGGCTTACCAGATAGCTAAGATTAATTGGTACCATACGCCAGTATTTAAAGAGTTAATTTGATTACAGGGAATGAAATAAAATTAATACACGCATCTCCATAATTCAAAACCTCATTTAACAATACAAAGAACACAAAACGGGTCGTACCGGTATATGGAAAATGATTTTCCCAGCCCTATTTTTCCTTCAAAAGGAAATTGCAGTTGATAAAATAAAGCCAAAACATCAAATGTATTGATGTAATTTTTAAAAATCTGAACTATTGCACAATCTCACTTAATATTTACTGAAGTGAACATGGAGATAAAATACCACCCCTTATCTGGGTGCAGGATTAGATATGCTAAGATCAATGCACAAATGAATCTATTTCTAATCAATTGTCAAATGTTGAAGAGCACGCATAAATATTTCGGTATCATAATGTCAATAACTCGAGAGTCTGTTTCCATTTTACACACTTGTACATTTATATTAATAGATTTTATGATAAAATACAAGTATGTCAAATGCATACAATAACAATTTTGAACAATTAAAATAAATAACCTTGATATTCATTCAATCTTGATTTACAGTACATGTACAATGACAGGCAGAACCTGAGCTGCAACAATTCTTGATCACTGATCAAAAGTCCAATCATATCTCTTTTGACTATCCCTCTGCTCCACAGGAGAGAAATCCAATGAAAACCTTTGTCTCTTGTTGAACTTGTCGGCCTGTGACTTTCGAAGGTTGTTTTGTAGGCTGTTCTGACCCTCTCTGGTCCCCGCTCTGCTGTCTTCCTCCAGCCCCTGGTGATGACTGTCCCAAGAACTGTCATTGGACGAATGTGAAGCACCATCATCACCAGCATTGAGTAGTCTGCTGTGTTCATTGGATAGTGTCCTTTTGTTGGGGAACCTGAATGGATCTTTTGATCTATCTAACTCTTCTATCTGATCAGCACTTTTGCTCTGCTTCCTTTTAGCACCTGATGTGGCAACCTCCTTTTTCCTTCTCTTTTTCATATTGAGTGCATTTGTAAACATGAGTCTTTTCCTGGGAACAGCTTTTTTAGAGTTTTGCTGAAGCCTTCCTTCAGATGATGCCAGAGATCCCATTCTCTCATTTTCCTCTGTGTTCATGATGGAATGAAGACTGCTAGATGTTGATTGATCTCTCCTGTCCTGAACTCGTGGACGACAAACTTCTACAGGCTGTTTGACCTTATAAAAATCACTCCAGCCTCTTTTCTTCAAGCCACTTCCTGGTATTGGAGAACTATCTTCCTCATCATTACTTCTAATTTTTCTCTTAAACAGCCTCAGTCCTTCATCCAGGTTACTGTCTCCTTGTAACATGTTATCTGAAAACTTGTCACACTGGACTTCCTTTTCTTTCTGACTCTGAAGATGCCCCGTTTCATTTTTTGGACTAGAAATTATAAGTCTGTTTTTCTTTCCTTGTTTGGATTGCAAGAAGGATTGAGCATTTTGAGACTTTTCTTGTGTTTTTAGACACATTACATGTTCTGGTAGATTCCTCCTAAATGGTTGCTCTGAGTGCTCTGAGGTAAACTTGATATTATGAGGTGAAATAGAGTTTGAGCAAGTGTAGGATATAGGTGTAGACTCTTTTCTGTTGGAACCCGAAGCACTCTGAGACGCTTGAATGAAAGGTCTGACTTTGGATCCAAAGACAGAATATGACTGGGGTTCTTTGTGGTTGTCATCTCCACTTTTAATCCTTTCATCACAAGATTTGATGTGCCTAGAACCTACCCGATTTGGTTGAGCCTCATGCAGAAATGGCCATGAATTTTTGTTCAATTTTGAAGATGATGTAACATCACTAGAAAATCTGAAATTTCTTGGACTTTGCGGACTAAAATCCGTATCCTCTTTCTTTGAGCTTGTTCTTCCAGTTTCACTGTTAAGTCCCCAAGATCTTGGGTTATTCCTATCCTGCGTTACAGTAGAAAACTGGGAATCAGAAAACCTCCTTCTCTTCATTTCAAAACTGTCTGCACTGTCCACCGATCCTTGGTCCATGCTATCCTCCACCATTTCCTGAACCTCATGGATTTCACGCATCAGTGACTGCAGGTGTCTCTCATCATTACTAATCCTATCCCTGTTATTATCCCTCTGACCACTTGCATTTCCATCTTCTCTTACTTTAACCAGTGACTTGCTGTTTCTCTGTCTCGGATTCTCTGTACTTGTCATCAAATTGTCAAACTGCTCCAAACCCGTCCCAGTTTGTTTTGGGGAAAAAAGTGAACTGATTTTCCTGTCATTCGATACATGGAATGGGGAGATTTTGACTTGTCTTTGTATTTTAGAATCAGAATTTGATTTGTGATCTTTAACATCTGACATGGAATGATATCTTCTAGACATCCCTGGCGACTCTTTTACACGTTTTATTGGTCTCTGGAAATCACCAAGGTTCTCCTCTATTTTAACAGTATCCTTCTGAAGAGGCTTGATTAATTTTACTTTTTGCAGGAGATCTGGCTTAAGCTGGTCTATCTCCAGAGGTGTTGAATTTACTGGAGGTTCCTTACTTGAAGAGGGTTTTGTCACTACAAAAAATAAAGGCAGCAAAAAATGATAAACTGAAGTTTTGAGAGTTTAAAATTATTTATGCAAAAAAAAGGCATAAAAACTTATGTATGCTTGTGTTAACCTCCAAAAGGAGAAAGATAAAAACCTTTAAATTTTCTCCATACCTATCTGATTTTGCTCTGATGGCATTAGAAATGCTACAGGAAGCTCTGAAGCCAAGAAAGGATGCTGTGCAGCTTGCAATGGGGTCAACCTATCAGCTGAAATGTCAAGAGAAATAATAAGACAAATCTTTCATAACTTTAACTAAGCAACACAAAATATGTTGCATAATTTCATCTTCTTTAAATAAAGTACAGTGTTTGCAAGATTACCTGGGTCATATCTCAGCAAACCGGACAGGAAGTCACGGAATAAATAATCCCGACAGCCCAGCTTTTTAAAGAGTACCTCTGAGGCTGTAATTCAAACAAACAGATGTTGACATCATACAAATTGACTAAAACATGCTCAATACAGATATGCTTCAACAAAACAACGGAGGTCCTAGCAGACTGTACTGTTACCAATATCTTTCATTATGTCATGTGTTTGATATATCATACTGTAAACCAACTTTTATTTGCGACAACTTTATTTCGCGATTTACCAGAAATAAACTGGTTTGCAACATGTTATTTTCTCAATCAAGATGCAGATCATCTGAAAATAAAATATTGGAGATATTTAAGAACTGTTTTCGGGTGAGAATTACGATGGTGTGACTGTTGTGAACCTTGCGAATATTTATCGCACATGAATAAAAGTTTGTTTACAGTACAGAGTATTAGAGGATAAAACTCTTCATATTTCAGGTTTGAGTCATGTTCAATATTTGTGGCAACCTTATTCATGCTTTTAAACTGTGGAAAAATATATTTAGATATTTGTTTCAGTTCATTGTAAAAAAGTCCTGTCTCTACCATTTTTCTGTTCACATGCATCAGTGTATCCCTTGAGGTCATCATAGAATTTGCCTTTCTGGAACACGCTTCTGGGGAATGGCCCTAGTAATCTGGTCATCTACAAATACATGAAGCTAATATTCATACATAGAAGCCTCAATTTGTGACAATATAGCCCTCTTTTCGCTTTGATACTTCATCAAATTAAAGCATAATGCCTTACTGTACACAAGTACTTAATTTCACTATACTGTTTTTGAATCAAATCGCACTGAGTATATAAAATAGCGAGCACCAATTTTTTGTTATAATATTATGTAGTTAAAGGCTGTCTGAAAAATAAAAGTGAGATTTTAAAATCCCAGAGGGTGGCTTCTCACGATTTTACACGAATATTAATTCCTTGCACTAAATAAGGAATCTACAGTATTTTTGTTTGTACTGCAACCAATTACAATGTTCAGTATATTTAAGAAATAAAGTACGAGTTTTCGTGAATGTTGCAGAATAACCTCCGAGGTCGAGAAATGTTGTTTTGAAATATAAAAGCCGAGGCGTTAGCCAAGGCTTTTATATTTCAAACAACATTTCGAGACCGAGGAGGTTATCCTGCAACATTCACGATAACAAGAACTTTATTTCTATTCTACTAACAGCCCAGTATTTCTACAGATCGTTTCTTCTATAGAGAGACGATCTAGGTCATTTTGACGGCTGTTCCGTGTAACCCCAACGGTTTTGTTAGTAATGTTTACATGTGTATCGATCAAAGGAATCACATGCAGACGACAGACGTTTTCTTTGGATTTTTAATACTCTTCACTTATTTATAAAATATCTTTGAATCATGTTCCTAATATTTTAAGGGCAATTTAATACGATTATTACTACTACACGTGATATATTTTATGAAAAAACATGCAGTGAAAATGTGTTAGGGAGGTCCTAGGAACAGCCGCATTGATCTCTTAAAAATAAACATTTGAGGCAATACACATCCTTTTGACTGGAACTAACACGTGAAATTGACATGGTTTTAAAAAAAATTACGGTTTGAATTTGTACTTTCATGATCAGTGCGAGACAAATAGGTATTTCTGATCTGATAATTTACTGATGACGTTCGTGGTATATTGGAGAATAATGTCCGCGGCATCTCTTTGATCTCGGCAATAACTGTAGTAGAATTTTAAATTGATGATAGAGACCTTTTTTCAGTGAAAAATTTTGCTAAAGGTTTTATGAATAGTTTGTGGTCTACCACTGTGCATTCCACCTTATATTAAAAATTGTTATTTCAACTTTCAGATAGGTTAGGTTTTGTTGGTTTAGCTGCTGGCATTATACAATTTCAATACACCTGCATCATAGTTAGTTACTTGCTTATTATACTTGGACTATTCTGTTCCATATCTTTTGATGTTAGTATTTATTGTTAGCCTACATCCTATCCTTAAATAGAGATGATGAATTTTAAATACTTGAAACAATGAAGGGTCTGTTTTCAATGAACTTGAAACCTCTTACAACATAAACAACTATTAAGAGCAAAGCTTTTTGCACTATGAATGTGATCTGTAAAAGATTTTGTACTTACAATATTTTTTTCCCCTTGATAAACATCTTACTGGCACTTATTAAGTTCCTTAATCACTCAGCAATGTTCAACAATTCATTTATTCAATATGATGCAGGCCTTGTACACAGTTTTTCCCTGAGAGATATGGCTAGCAATGTTACCTCTTTGATGACAGGGATTTTTGAGGTTCCAGGAAAGAGAGGCATCCCTGAGTACAGCTCTGCCAGGATACATCCCAGGGACCACAGGTCAATCTCCGTCCCAAAGGGAAGTCCAAATAAAACCTAAAAATAGGACAGAACTTATGTATCATTGAGAGACCATGCCCAAGGGTTCCATGTCTTGTAAAGGACCCTTTTAAAAAGGACCAAGTTTAACATCAAATGTAATTGTTCACACTTTACTCATGGTCATTCAAACCTAACAGACAAAGTGGTGAAAATAGGCACTCAAGAAGGATATTTTTAACCTTGACCTTCACTTGTACTTTAATACAAAGGCGTTTAATAGGTACAAGATTGTGCTAAGGGGATGAAAAAATGTGTTTAGGATAAAGATTTTCTACAGAGATTTGCAACAGCTTTAACCCTGAATCCTAGTTCAAGGTCACTACAAACCTTTACCTCCGAGCACTGTGTTTGTGAAGTCGAAGCCAGATATGGTCAATGGAGGGAATGTTTTCTGAGCAAGGATTTTACATGTGTTTTTGGTCTTGGCCTTTGTTCTAGAATATTGGTTCAAAGATACTGCACAGTGTTTAAATAAAACCACTCTAAAGGAGAATGAATTTTATAGCCAATCAGGCTAAGGGGATAAGAAATATTTTGTGGACTTGTGATACTAAAGTGTACGGAACTAGATTCTACAGAGTGGGACCCTAATACTATAGCTCCAACAGCAAAAACTTAAAGGAAGCCAAAGTTAAACCTAATATAAAGTAGACAAATGTAATCAATGATCTATAGGTCTATACTTGTTAATAAACCAAATCTACTCGTTACCTTAGGATAAAGGATAGGATTACCGTACTACATCGTTTAATAATGACTTTCTAAACAGCTGAAATTTATGATTTATCATAAATCACCTGATATATATGCATTCCTATTTAAAATTAAGTCAATTAATTGGCAACAACAAAAAAATCATGATAATGTTGCTAGTTCAATTCATTCGTTGCCCCAAGTTCAATCAATTTGTTTGCTCTGACATAAATGAATATACACTTTGCCCTTCTTTCAAACTGACATATGTTTAAGCACTTTTATATAGATGGTTTGTAATACACCTACTTGTATGATATCATCCAAAGTAATTTGTTTAGGAACATTTTTAAAGTTTATTTTTATGTATTAGAGAACTTTTCAGTGTTTAGAGTGATTATTGCTATTGGACCAAAAGGCACTCAAAGGCTCAAACTATACATGTCGTATTGTTTTTGTAAAAACTCAAATAGGGTAAATAAAATAAACAGTGCCCTTATGCTAATCAGATTTAAATGAAAGGTTGATAACAATTTCAGATTTCTTAATTCTTAATATATTTAATATAATTGGTTCAAATTGAAACATTTGTGCTAATATGGAAAATAACTGCTCTGCAGCATTCAATTGTCTTTAACAAATATTATCTGAGGACTACTTGTTTCATTTCGCTTTTCAAAGACAGAAAATTTAACCTTAATCATTTGTGAAATGACCAGTGCATATTATGATTAAACAGACACAAATGAGGGTTAAAACTGGAACAATTAAGCATGAAACACTCCTTCAGACAAATGACATGGAGATTGTTGAAAAATTTGGAAAGAATGAAGTTCTAAGTGCAATCAGAGATAAATACACCACAATTTAATTTTTATAATCCAACAAAATATGGATTCACAAAAACATCAAATACCTTTGCACAGTGTTTCTACACGTTAATGATCAATTTCAGACCTTGAATTCGGCAATGTCACATCAAAGTAGTTTGATCTATTTACAGTGAATTTCAAATTCATGAGATTTCTTTTCCTCATCAGTAATTATTAGCTAGTCAATATCATGATGAACTTAGGAACCCCTCAGAGTAATGAAGTGTTGATTAAACAACCTTCATGCACAATATCAAATAATTTGCAAGCTTGAGACACAATAATTACAAAAATTGATCTTTTGAATTACATCAGGGGAATCCAGTGGGCATCAATTACTGGCCGACTTCTGTAATTCCCAACAAATGGGTTAAATTTCACGAGATCAAAATAATGAAATCATTTTGAAAATGTTCCTAATGACAGAAAAATCTGCTCTACAGCTCCAATTTTGCGTTTAATCAATCATATCTTAATTTTGTAGTCAAATGTAACGTAACAATCCATTGTGCGTCAATAAAAGAGAAACCCGCGCTGGACAGATTAATGGAGAAAATTGCAGCTAACTTCCTGTTGCTGAGTTTAAGAGTGATGGATGACCTAATGGTGTCATCGTCACGGTGATTAGGGGAGGAAACTCTGTGCGAGTGTGGCATTGTTTTTTTGGTTGGCATTACTAATTATCTGAAATTTACAGTTAATTTCTAGAGAGTTCAGACTCAGTCAGAGGGCTAGAATTTCTCCCCCAAAAGGGAACACATTCTTTCAAAAAATCTGTCTGCGGTGTTAAATGTTTGATAAAATTAGATTGATGAATGGAGAACCTGTGACAATCAATGAAAATTTGATACAGTCAGAAACAACCAAGAACAAGTGTTTGCGGGTCTGCAAACATTCTGACTTCACTGTGATCAAAATACATTACAATAAAATATGACTACAATGTACTTAGTTTCTTGCTTTTTGGTGTGAACTGTGTGCATATACTCAAGTGTCAGTATTAAAAAATGCACAACTCTGCTTAAGGTGGAATAACACATCGTCATAAAATGGCTGACCTCTGATCGAAGCGACATTTTCTTATATTAAAAGGATTTTATCGTCAGCAACATATAACTTACTTCCTAACCGAGTGGATAAAGTGTCATGCTTGTGATCCGTACATACCGAATTCGCAGGGACTTTTTGTTGTTACTGAATTGATTTTTTTAGATATTCATTTTTTATCACCAATTTGCAAATTTTTCGCTTATTTGACATATGAATAGTTTAATTATCATTATATCTTTCATAACCAAATAATTTACAGTTAATTTGAATGACTTTTTCCAGGTGTGTTATTCCACCTTAAATTATTTGAAGCCTAAAATGCTTTGAAAGAACTGAATCATTCTTTAATAAAAGTGAAAATTGAAGAATAAAATAGAAAACAAGAGATGTTTCTGAATAACTTATGCCCCCCTTCCTTGGAAACATCCACAAAGAAAATGAATGTGAACTGCAAATATTTGGAATTTTTCTACGTCCAAGGGCCATGACTCTGTCAAAGATTGCTCGATCGTACCCAATATCAAACTTGACCTAGATATTATCATGATAAACATGTACCTATACCAAATTTCATTTCAATATGTTCATCCTCTACGAAGAAAATGAGCAGAGACTGCAAATAACTGGAATTTTTCAACGTCCAAGGGCCATAACTCTGTCGAAAATTGCTCTATTGTACCTATTGAACTTGACCTTGATATTATCATGATAAGCCTGTATACCAAATGTCATTTCAATATGTTCATCCTCTGCAAAGAAAATGAAGGGAAACTGTAGGTGGACCGACAGACAGGCAACAAAGCAATATGCCCTCCCTTCTTCGGAGGGGGGCATAATAATCTCAAAGTTGTTCATAGATATATAATGCATAGATCCATTATTTTAGTTTTTTGCTAAAATACAGAAAATCTTGAAAAAGAGGTCAATTATTGGATGGTAAAAAACTGCACAACATGATCCAAGCTTGATTTTTGTGGAGACTTAACGAAAATTAGGATTGTTTTTTCATTTAAAAAGTTTTTTAAAAAGTTGCTGCAGACAATGAGTAATTCATTTCAGATTCCTCACTCTTGTAACAGTGGAGTAAGGATGAGATCATGCATCATATTAATGAAGAATTGTCAATAGCTCAAACTGGTAATTCAATTGTGTATTCTTGGCTGTCAAATTATCAGGGGCACATGTCATCTCATTCAAATTACTTTATCAAAGCAATCTAGAAATCCCCATCGCCTCCAGTTAGTTTCCAAAGATTCGGCCCTATTGCATGTCAACTTCCATTTTAAAGACAGAAACCGTTAGTTTGTTCCCAGAGTCGAATCTGTAATTTTTTTCTCCTCTATAAACTGTTCATTATCAATCATTTTAAACAGATAAAACAATCCCATTAATGCTTTAATGACCAAATCCCTGTCTCCAGAGACCTAGAAATGAAAATGGCTTCTGCTGATAAAAATTCTTTGGGCCCCACGTCCAGGATATGTTGTCACCCATAATGATGAATAGCCGTCAGATTAAGTCATAGAAATCTGTTTCTTGTAAAACATGTTCCAGGAAATTATTTCAATTTGGCTGAATCCTTTTAAAGCCAGTGTCTCCCTTGTGGGATATGAGCAATGAGAAGAAATCTGTGGTTGCCCTTAAGAATTCATTTTCCCTCTCAATCATAGAGGTACATTTAAATTTTCTATGAAATCTGTTTCTGTGTCGTCAGAAATGGCCAATCATAATCTGATTATCAGGACAAACAGTATGGACATGTTTTTAAAGGAATTTGATGGAATGATAATTCAATAGCAAACTTGGTCATTGCTCATGAATAAACATGGAAACAGTGAAAATTGTACAGGATTGATGGAACTAGCTCCGACTGACAAGAAGAAATGATTTTCATTATCTTGATCTTTGTTCCGACGACTTCATTAATCAGCTGGTGTCAAATTCCCCACCTTTATTAATCAAGAATAATGGATGTTTCAAGAGCATGTTTGTATTCAATTAAAAGATTTAAACTTTCCGATAGTGTAGATTAGACCCACCATAGCAATTGAGCTTTGTACAGATTTTTTAATTCAAATATTTCATTCATTTCCTTATTTCTGTGAAAGACCAAAAAAATACACTTTTTACAATTAAGATTTTTTTAAAACTCTATTTTAATAGACAAACTCATTTAATTTGCACTATTTGATATTGTTTCACTGAAAAAACTTACTAAAAATGAAACATACCAAAATAAGTTTTTTCTACTGCAACTGTAGGCATTTGACATATATTTATACCAGATTTTCTTCTTCTTTTTTTGTATATCTTTTTGATTTTAGTTATACTTCAATTCATTTTTACATCGATAATAATGCTACAACTAAATCCTTACCTCTGGGGCTCTGTAGAGTAATGTTTGAAGTTCAAAGTCCTTGAAGTATAGCGCTACCTCTTTAAACCTGTTATGAATGGCATTTCCAAAATCTATTACAGTCACTGACCCAACATCCGATTCTGCAAAGATATAAAAGTTTGATATGCAACGAAGCCTGTATACTTATGTGTGCAAATCATTCAAAGTTTTGAAGCATTGAAAATATTTCAAATCAAATCACATCAATGTTTTAAAGCATTGGAAATATTTGTTGAAAATATGTAAATATACTTCCAATGGGTCTAGAACATATAAAATTGTTATATTCAGTAGCATATTCTCACTATATAATTCTATATAGACGAGTTGTCAATAATTGTAATATAAGGTCGTCCGAAAAATATTGACAGGTCAATATTTTTTTAATATTGACTGGTTAGGAAAATATTCCCTCTATTTCAATTAATATTTTTTGAAAATATTTAAATATACTCCCAATGGGTCTAGAACATATGAAAGTACATGTATTCCTATTAGTCTTATTTTGATAATATTCTAGTATAACCTTGATCTGATAATTTGACTTGAAGGCTTGAACCAATTACACACATTTGAAAGATTATATAGATTACTTTTAAAGTTCATATGTGAATATGAGGTTCACAATTTGCAGTTTCAATGTTTAGCTACAAGCCAAATGTTCAAGACAAAATGACAATTAAAGAAACAAAAGAACTTTACATAATATTTTAATGGAAATTTTTTTTATGAATTCCCTCTAGAAAGAAATCTAATTCCGAATATCTCCGATTAACTCAATAACTTTTCCTTGATATTTCAAATTCTACCTCTTTTAAATAATAAATTTTAAATTAAAAACTCCTACATGTAAAACATCAACCAAAAGTTAAAAACAGCAATCTTTATTTCTGGCAAAACTGAAAATAGGGAAAGTTTATGAGTCTTTTCTAGAATAACAATAAAACATTAATATAAAAATTTTCTGAACACCTCCAATTCATATTATAACTTTTACTTATTTCAAATTTTACTTTTCATTAATAAATTTTTTTTTTAAAATTAACCAGAAATTGTAATAGAAATCTTCATTCCTTGCTAAACTGAAAATATGAAATGATTAACTAGTGAAATCTTTTTGGAATGCCAAAAAAAGAAAATTAATGAACAAAAAAATACCAGTCAGGAAACAGTTTACCAGCATGGTACCCATGCGAAGCTGACACTAGTTAACTGAATCTTAATTACAAAGCTATTGCACTAGGAAATTAAAACTCGTAATATCGGGCCATTTTGTTTTCATTTTATGACTTGCAAGCTCACATCTCATTTTTCACCTCAATAGCTAATGAGTCAAGAAACTCGAGAAAGAATAAAAATTCCAACTCAGGACATAAATGTTTAGGAAATGCTATCAAATGATGACAATTGACAATTAGATTTCCATTATCGGGGAAAGTAAAGCCGACAGAAAATTACACGATTTCCTCCTCATCAGAAAATGACGATGATGGAATAAATCGTACCCAGCACCTGTAATCAGATATAGCCAACATCTCTCCCCATTTTCAGATTTTTCTAAATGCCCAATAAATCTCCTGAAACAGTTATGGGTTGGTCTGGTTCTTTATTGATCAGCACAAAAGAGATCATATCAAAATCTCATTGTAGACTTTTATTGACAAAATAATCTTTTTGTGCCTCATAAAATGCCTGAATGGCCCCCTCCCCTCTGTTACTGTGTATTGCATTTATTAGGTGTCTTTTCATTATGAGCAGTTATTCTCTCCACTTTTTATAACTAATGTTAAAAGTTTCGGATTACACACAATGAGTAGGCCTGATAAAAATGGCTTTTTATGGAGATTTTGCCTTCCAGAGAAGTAAATTAAGCTGAATTAACCGCGCGGTTTTGAGATAAATGGCACCCAACTGTGTCTTTTTAGATGTTCCAACGGAGGAGAAACTTGGGCCAAAACTTCAAACCTGTCAAAAAAAGATGTTTTTATGGAGAACTCTTTGAACACTCGCGTGCTTTTTTCCGGCCATATTAATTCTAAATGGATGAAAGCTTCTTAAGTCGAACATCTAGCCAACAATAAATATTGGCTAATGATGTAAAATTGGATAATAGATCGGGGACTTGATTAAATCCACAAGGGCTGCAGTGAGGAGAAGGATTACGACATCAGGAACACTTCAATGCTTGCAACTTTAATCAAGCTATCATCCCATTCAATCGCTATGGTGACAATTTCACCATTATTAACAATCAGAAATAAAGCAGTGAAGGTCATTAGCCTCTCCAAATTGAACACTTCATATCATATTTCAGTTGAAAATCCAAGATCTTAACTATCTTCTTACTACACTTAATAATAAATAGAATATAATCTAAGCACCATGGACCTAACAATCAATGGCCATTTATTTAAGTAACTAATTGGCTTTATAAACTACTCAAGTGTTATTAACAAATACACATATTTATATATTGGGAGCCACTTAAAAAATCTTCACTTCTCAAATTAAAGAGGAAACAGATTGTATTATGCAGCTAGAGTCACTGAATCCTAACTTTAAGGAGGTTAGCTTGATTGTTGTGTTTATTTCATTCCTACCCCTGCGAATGTTATTGTCATTTTAAATTTTTTTTAGACCACATGGTTTTATTTTACCCTTTCAGTTTCGCAATAAAATCATGCCTCGTGTTTATAGTCTATTTCATAGAATCTAGGTATTTGTTATCAAATAAAAAATCTAGAGGTTTATTGATTTTAAACTTTATCTTCATTAATTGTTGGATAAAATGTGTTCTAGAATAAATGTGACAATACAAAAAAAATTGTTTTTGTCTGCTGTTGCAACAATTATCAAGCTTTAGAAGAGACCCCATGTAG
The DNA here is from genome assembly GCF_025612915.1 of Magallana angulata. Lineage (NCBI taxonomy): Eukaryota > Metazoa > Mollusca > Bivalvia > Ostreida > Ostreidae > Magallana > Magallana angulata. The sequence continues at coordinate 48,883,143 of NC_069113.1, forward strand.
GATTAATTTTCGATCCACACCTGACCTAGTAATAGCATCAATAGTGAAACAGACTGTACTATTTTATGCGGAATATTCCTTGAAAATGGCTCAATATACTAGTTTTTATGCAAAACAGACATCCATTATTTTTCTACAAACATGGTATTGCACACCATAAGCATCAAACATGGCTATGATTTTATTAAGCAACCCAATGTTTACATGTTCATCCATTCTACACGTGGTTGAACACGAACAATAACTCTGTTCTGAATTTTATCAATTAATATAAATAACCGATAGATGGTGAAATAAGACATACATCTTAAAAGATTTTCATGTTTTAACTTAAATTAAAGTAAGATATGATATGAAAAACGACCAGTACATACGTATTTTTGAGAATATTATCCGAACACTTATATTTCCTCACAAAATTTCACAGGAACTTAAACAAATCTCGGGGAAGTCTCGTGAACTTTTATTCGAGCACCTCTGGATTTATTACATACTTAGCAACGATAAAGAAAACATTCCGAACACATTCGCTGGGGTGATTCTTTGTGACAACAACTCCATGTCCATCACAACATCACTCTATTTATGATGTAGGTAATACATATAATAAGAAGTTATCTTTTTTTTATTCTTTAAAGATTTCCAGGATGAATGAATGAATGTTTATTTCTCTCAAACCATATCAATGGTACATGAGGTACAAAAAACAAAAATATCTACAAATGTACAAATGCAGGGTCAAGTTAGGAAGAGTACAGAGTTAAATGAAACGAGCTAATATTTTTTTTAACAAATATGGACAATTTTTTTAATGAATCAATGTCATTGGTATTCATAAGGTTCCCAAACTTAAAAGTATTAACATTTGTTGAATATTTTTCTTCAATTAATTTGTTGTGGAATAAAGAAAATACCTGGCATTCCATAACATGGTGGTATTCGTCACCCAAAGTGTTTTCATTACATAATGAACAAATTCTATGACATCTTCTATGTTATTCCATCTTCCAGTTTCAATAGGTAATTTATGATTGCAGGTTCTAAATTTTGTAAATATGAATCTTAAATCATTTGGAAATTTCGTAAGATAAATTTCCTGTCCAAAGCTTTCCTTAAAGATTCTGTAATTCAAACATTTGGGTGAAGTTTCTACACTCCCGTACCAATCTTGTAAAAACTGACTTATGAGTGTCTCTTTAACAATAGATTTTAGCCATTTGATACTAGGAAAACTTTGATTAATCCAGACAAAGGAAAGACCACATTAGTTAAGAATATCTCTAACATATTTCAACCATGGGTGCATAAACAAACCCTTAGAAAAACATTTATAAAAATAGCGATACATTATATGCGTAAGTTTACAATCATGCGCCTCTAAAAGTTTAGCCCAGTGAGTTATTATCCGTACCTTGATAAAAATAATCAAAGGGTATCGTCCAGTTTCCCCATAAACCATAAATTTGGACTTAATATGCAGTACAAATTTCAAAAATTTTAAATGAACTTTCTCTAAAATATCTGTGTTTTCGTAGCCCCACACTTCACAACCATAAAATAAGATTGGGCTAATAACACTATTAAACAGATCAAATTGACAGTCGATTGGTAAATCAAAATATCTTATTTTTCTAAATACTCCATACAAAGCTTTTGAAGCTTGCTCAGTTAAATATTTTTTCGTACTTTTAAAAGATCTTCTACGAGACATAAAAACACCAAGATATTTAAATTCATTCACAATTTCAAGAGGTACATCTCTGTATAAAAAAATTCTTTTTGTAACACGACCTTTGGAAATACTAATATTTTAGTCTTTTCAATGTTTACATGAAGTTTCCACAGATCACAATATTCAGAAAAAAAGTTCAGTGATTTTTGTAAATCGTCTGGGTTCTCAGAAAATTTAACCGCGTCATCAGCGTAAAAAAGGATAAAAAGTTTTATCATGGTATACATCTCAGTTCCCAGTTTCTCGCTGAGGCTAGTAACTCCTTTAATACCATTTTGTACAAGGTACTTTTCTAAATTGTTAATATACAAAGAAAAAAGAAATGGTGATAAATTTCCACCTTGTCTAACCCCCATGTTACACATAAAAAATTCTGAAGAGACTGGCCAGTGGGTGCATGGTCAATTATTGGTCCGATCAATTTTAAAATTAATTAATTGACACCATGACAGGGTAACCTTCACATGCATTGTTCAATAAATAATCTAATTCCATAGTTCATTAAAATTTTCTTTATATGTTATAGGGTAGGAAAAAAAAATATGAAAGTGCAGCTAGTACCCTGTCTCATTAATTTGATTTTTTCATATTATCATGAGGAACAAACGGAGTTTGCAATTTTCAATAATGAAATTTATTAATAAACATATATAATTATGCTCACATACACACAATGTTCGATAATTAGGAAAGATGAAGTTAATTGCAACTTAACACAGCATTGATATTGAATTAAGCTCACATATGTACAATATTAATTATGAAAGATGAACTTAATTACAACCTAAAACAGCATTCGGATGGATAATGTTATGTACTATGCAATGGTATGTGGTAAACATATTTATAGACTGAAGTATTTACCATATTCTTCAAAGTAAATTTGAGTTATCACAAAATCTACAGTATGGAAATATTTTAACCATATAATTGATGTGAAGAAGATATAATTTCAATTTTTTGATGATTTATGGTTAATAAAATAATTAGGAATTTGTGCCACCTTGGCCCGTCACTCAACCATAACATAGAATGATAAATTTACAGTTTTCATCTGTCCATGTTATTTGTTAAATTGTGGGTTGCTTATATAACTTTTTTAATTCACATCCAATGATTCCTAGTCCCAGAGATAGTGAGAAAAAGAAAGAGAGAGTTCAACCCTCTCCCCCTTTTCCCCCTTAATTTTACAAAAACTTTTCTAATGGAAATTTATTAGTATATACAGAAAATGTAAAGATTTTACAATAAAAAAAGAATTGTGGCAAAAAAATTAAGGAATATCACAAAATATTGAGTAAAGTCAAAGGATGAAAAGGAAATAGACTTGCTGAAAAGTCGCATGAACTGATATCACATCAAAACTTTGGGAGACTTTGATATGACCTGTACCACTAATTAAGTACAAAATGATGTACCAAGAGAACATAATGCCAAAGCACTGCAGTATTAAAATCTGGGACTCAGGAAAATATTTACAGAACAAAGATGTGACAGAATCACAGTGAAATAGAGTAGGTCAGGGTCATATAGGTTCATTTTTATCCACTAAGTATTTTCTCCTTTATTTCTAATTTTTGTTCAGTTCTAGTTATAGTATTTTAGAGCATTTGCCCAATATAAGCAGTCCTAGTACATGTATGTACTATATTACAACTGTACCTTTTCTGCAGAATGCTATTTTTTGCTTAATTTTAAGGCACCACACCAAGTATTTGCTTTAACCAACTGCTGCACATCATATGTGTGCATTGACTATTTTATGTAAACCTTTTTTTAAACCTCTGGGCCCAAAATTGAAAAATAGATCATTTTTAAAAAATCTTTTTATGCTGTAGTGACACAAAAATAGGTTCAACATCTTTCTTATAATGCTTTTTCATCTTATTTTGGCAATGCCTGCAACCCCTTACGGAAAACCAACTTTTATTCGCAAGCAAGAAATTTTTGCAAGATTCGCAAGAGCCAAGTCATCGTGAAGATATCTCTCTGAGAACAAGCAATAAGCGCAACAGGTCAGGAGATGTAAATTTACACTCAGGGTTATTGAGATGTAACTTTACATTAGGGTTTGGAGTATAGGCAAAGAGTAACAAACTTAACAAACTTTATATTGAGGTGAGGATTATCTAAACATTAAATGGCTTTTTAGTTGTTCAGTTGACAAGTTTCACATACTTGGTAATACAGAAGAAATACATTGTTATTTTCTTTTGTGAAAAAAAAAACAATGGATATATACTTTAGAAACAGTAATTATATTGTACTGCAAGCTGTACAAACACAGCATGTAGTTTATATGTAGATACCTGATTTTAATAGAATGTTCTCTGGTTTAAGGTCAGCATGGATGATGTTTTGTTGCTGGAGAAATCCAAGCGTAGTTAAAACTCTCAGAGTCACTTTCTTTATATTGGGAATTAACTGCATAAGAAGGTTAACAGTGACAAAATAACATATAAGATAGAATTGAGAAGTATTCAAATAATTTCACAACAGAAAGTAATGCATCCTTACATAAACCCAATATATATGTTTCTATGATTGTGATGAATGAGAAAAAAAATACCATAATATCAATTATTGTTAGCCAACTTCTAAATTGTCCTATTCTTCAGATTAAACATCGTCTACCAGTTAACCTTTAACAGAACAATTCAAACACAGAAACTGTCTAAGCTTTACCCGGTGCCTGTTGATGATTGATACAGACTAGCCAGGCTGTTAACTTTAAATGGAACATTAATTCACTGACAAAGCTGTGTACTTTACTGACACAGACTTACACACTGACAAAGCTGTGTATTTTACTTTACTGACACAGACTAACACACTGACAAAGCTGTGTACTTTACTGACACAGACTTACACACTGACAAAGCGTAATGTGTACTTCACCTGGTCCCTGTTAAAGCCCTGAAACACCCGGGTCAAAGGAGCAGGTACCAGTGGCTCAAACACCAGGCAGAAGTGATCATCCAGCTCAAAGATATTCTACAAAGGCAGAAGGAAAAATCATACCATGTAGAAAACTCTTCTGATAAAGTCACATAATCAAGTTAATAATGGTAATGACTGAACCAGCTGACCCACATACCAGTAACTGGACCACTCGAGAGGCCTTGTGGGGGTCCGCCACATTGAGGGACCACAGGAAGTGGATCTCCTGATAGGCCAGGTGGCCCCAGGTCTTGTGGAGAACCTTAATTACTACCAGAGAGTCCGAGTTAAACTCATCCTAAGAAAAGAAATTTTGATTTATTTTTTCAACATTCACCTAATTAAAAAGAACTCCATGGGGTGTAACAACCATGCAAAAGCTAAATAATGGCAGACAATTCAACAGTTTTTAAAATGGTAAAAATAAACTTGTGATTGGTATAGATAATACATGTTCCTTTACACGGCTTATAATTTGTGTATTATGTGTTTATCCCTTTTATCAATGTTATAAAATCTGTACGTTTCATTTATATGAGTGTGCTAAAATTTGTGGAACTCTTCATTGTGTCATGTCTTTCGTGAAGGTAACAACATGAACATCAGTGACTACTCTATACAGGGAAATATTCACTCCCATTTTATTTTTGCCCCTTTCGCCCTCATTATCAAAGGGCGAAATCATAACTGGGCGAATTCCAATGTCTTCAATTATTTCTCTTTAGACACACCTATGTCTGGGCGAATTCAAGATGGGGCTAAACTGTTTGCAAGGGAAGAGGGCGAAAAAAATATGGGGCAAAAATAACCCTGTATACAGTATCTTTCCGACTTTGTAAGTACACAATAGAGAAAGTTTAATAATAATCGAATTCATAATCGTATATTTTGTTTATTCTAAGCTAAAACCTCTAAATTCTTACTTTTTTTCATTATTTTTAAAACGAAAACTTTTAATGTCATTGAGTTTATATTTGTCTTTGATTTGTTTGTTGTACTCTTAACCTTTCTGTCATCTGAACATGAAATAAACAATGGCAGAGGCATCATTATACATGTCTCTGAGTTTACCCTTATCCTTGTTATCTTAATCTAATTTTGAAAATCTATGAAATGAAGGTGTAGATATAAATTCCAGTGTTTGCAGAAAATACCACTGAAACTTGACATAAAAAATAACAAAAAATTATTATATGGCTATTGGGTAGGAATCACCCCCCCCCCCCCACCCCTCCAAGCACTTGCCCAACTACCCACCTGCTGCATCTGGACATCAAAAAAACATGTACATTTGTTTAAAGATGGAAAGCTAATCTCTGCCCTTTTTAATAAAATATTTGTTCAATGAAAAAATTAGCATCATGAATTTCACAGTTTAAATTGATGTCCTTTATTATATATAGATTATCACATGGCTTTTTTGTATGGCTGCCTCCTTAACCTGAGGACATTTTGTAACAGTCTGAGAGCCTCTAATAAAATTAATGTATCAACAGGTTTATTTAGTGCATTTTATTATTGTTCAGCTTCAGTTAGATCCAAACTTGTGATCAATGTTAACATTTTTATAAATAATTAGTCTAGAAATGAAAATTAATCATTACCATCAGAACAAAATGAATAGATATGATGAATTATATATACACCAACCATCACCTGGTGGTAAATGAAATTTGATAATTCATTATTTCATTGTTACTCATCAGTAATCAATAATGATGTTCTAGTTTTAAACCTTAGCAAAGATCTGTACGGAGGACTGCCCATGGGTCCGAGCCGACACTTTACCCAGCACCCGGTAACGAGAGGCCAGCAAGCTGTTCTTCTCTGGTACAAAGTGCCCATTGATGTCAGTAAAGCGTCCATATTCTATGATAAAAAAAAGAAAAAGTTAAAAGATAACGAGTTTACCCTAAGATTCCTCAATTGTCTGAATTAAGACCTACAGTAGGTATGGTACATTCTTAATAATTCTTGTCAGAAGACCTTAAAGATATTAGAACATGAAATTAATACTTCAAGGATTAAGATTATTCAGGCTGTCATTGGTAAAAGAAACAAAGGTCAAAATCTCTGAAAGCGCATCATGTGTCGCTTTTTTTAACAAATATTTCATCAATTATTTCATTCAACATTTTCAACATGTATCTTCATTCAATATCTATGCTGACTTTGTTTTCCATAAGTCTAAATGAATTATTAACATCCGACCCAAAAAATAACCTAATACACAATAAGAACAAAGCGCTTGGTGAATACAATATTTACATTTTCTCACACTCATTGACATTTCGCGGATATTACCGTCCTCACAATTGCTATATTTGCTCAAAATAGTATTACATAAATATCTCATGATTTGAAAGGAAGATGACTTCATGAGTGAATCATCACTGTACTCTACAAAAAAAAACTGAAAAACATATCAAACTAGAAAGATGTATCGAAATACTAACAATGGCGGAAGTAGTATCATCTTAATCAGGAAATCACCTTGACCCTATACCAGATGTTTTGAAAACAAAATAAAACAGTTACACCCTAATACCATGAGTGGATTCAAAGTTCAGGAATACTTTCAAAATTGAGTGCATTCATACAAGGGTGTGAAAATTAGTTCATGTTTAACTTTTATGTTAAACTCTTAGGTACACATTTCCAATGCAGACTTTTATTTGGTAGATCTTGTCCACAAAAGGTCAATTTAAGGGAAAGCTGCTGTTACAAAAAATGCAAGAAATTTCACACCAGCTGATTTAATTACATTTTCAATCACAGTTCTATTCCATGTACTCAGAATTCATCTTCATATCAAAGTGCTTCTACAATTTTACATGTACCAGGTATATTGTGTTTCATGTGTATAGCATTTTTTTTTCTTTCTCACTTTGGTACGTCGAACAGAAATCATTTAATTATAAATTGTTTAATAATGGCTATAAGGATTTTCAAACACAAGTACACACTATATAGCTCACATCTCATGATCAAACCTTGCGACACATTCCAACTGATGATTCAATGCAATCCAGTTTATAATTGTACAGTACCAGCATCACACTAACCATATAGAGGCAGGACTGAGGCATCATGGGAGTTTATTTTGGTGAAGAGTTTTTTCAGGCCTCCGGTGACGTAAGCAGAGAAATGAACCTGAGGTGGGTCCAGGTGTACCAGTTTGTCATGAGGCCTGTATAATGAAGACAAAAACTTAGTCTTTATCCTTTCCGATTCTTAAACAAATATATCTCCTTCATAATATATCACAGAAAATCACAAACATTTTAGTTTTTTTTATTGCAATTAATTCTATACAAAAAATCAAAATTTTGTGTAATTTAAAAATAATAATAGTAAAAAAAAAATTCTCAATTTGATAAGTTTACAAATTACATGCAACATACAATGTAGTGAAATACAGTCTTTTGCCACAGGTGGTCAATGACTGCATCCCCCTATCAAAAAATTGAAAGCCCAAACACTGCTCTGATGTTTAAATATCATATAAGAGTGTACATTATATTACTGCAAGTTGTTTACTTCTGTCACAGTAACATTAACAGAAAAGCAAATATTCTCTTTAAAACATGATAAAAATGAGATATTTCGACTTCGATAATATCACTCTGTGCTTATTTGATCTATATGCAGATACAGTCAAGACTGTCTTATGTGACCATCTGGAAAGGGACATATAAAAACAGTCACATAAGCCAGGGAGTTACATAACACAGATCATAATAACTAAGTTGCTTCAAATGAAGTCAGAAATATCTGACCTTTTTTTGGTCTTTTCAATGATTTTTTATTTTACATGCCAGGAAAACATGAGAACTGGCACCATTACAAAAATAGGAAATTTGCAAGATATATTGGACTATTTAAAATGAAACATAAATAATACAAAAAAACACTTATGGCCCCCTCCTTTTGAAACATCTGTGAAAAAAATGAATGGAAACTGAAAATAATTGAAACATCTGCAAAGCAATAAACGGAAACTGCAAATAATTGGAATTTTTCTAAGTTCAAGGAGCATAACTCTCTATTAATTTTGCTTGTTCAAACTCAATATAAAACTTGACCTAGATATTATCATGATAAACTTGTATACCAAATTTCATTTCAATATCTTCATCCTCTGCAAAGAAAATGAGTGGAAACGGCAAATAATTCAAATTTTTCTACATCCAATGGGCATAGCTCTGTATAAACTTGCTCGATCGAACCCAATATGGAACTTAACCAAGATATTATCATGATTAACCTGCATACCAAAGTTCTATTCAAAATGTTCATCCTCTGTGAAGAAAATGAGCGGAAACTGCAAATAATTAGAATTTTTCTGCATCCAAGAGGCATATACCTCTGTCGAAATTGCTCAATCAAACCCAATATCGAACTTGACCTAGATATTATCATGATAAACCTGTATACCAAATTTCATTTCAATATCTTCATCCTCTGCGAAGAATTTACGGACTGTTGGTGGACTGACCACCCAATCGACATATTGCAGCAAAGCAATACGCCCTCCCTTCTTCGAAGGGGGCATTAAAAAAGAGAAATGTATAAAAGCTTGAAATTATTATATCCCATATAGTGAAGTCATCTTATGATATCCCAGGTTTTTCTTTTTATATTGCATTAAGATAGATAACAACAACCTGTTACAAACATGTAGACTTCTCTGTTTGCATAAGAAACTTTCATATGATGATTTTTGGGGGCAGTCTAATCCTGTTCAGGTATTCTGAGGTTGGCACATTTGTTCTTAGATTTACTCTTTCACAGCTCTGAGATACAAATGCAGAGATTAATTATAAAAAAAAAACGGTAAATGTATTGTAATAGTGACATATTATAAAAGAATGAAACTACTGGTTTGTACAGATATAGTCAAATCTAAAGTCTCAATGCCCAACATATAGATTAAAACTGTGATGTTCAGACCAGTCCAAATAATAAGGCCAAATAGCTCAGTTGTTAGAGGACCTAACAAGAGATCCATGGTTCGAAACCCAGTCTAGTCCACAATTATTTCTCCCATCAGGTATCCATTACATTTGGTGCCATGCAAACCTCTGGAACTGACGGTTAACTCCTGCCAGGGAAAAGAGCCTGGGGATGTTGATCTCCAAAGTCAAACACCATTTAAGTAGAAATTCAGTGAGCCAGACCCCAGGTTCAAACAAGTTCTTGTCTGTAATTCTTTCTCCCATCCCATTACACACCATTAGAATATTTTGTGAATTACATATTTATACTATTATTACTATAAAAATAAATTGGCTTCAATGGTTTAATCCAAGCAACATGTGAAGCAAAATAAAGCAACTGAACTATGCATTGATAAACTTTATATAAACAAAAGGTTTCAATCATTTCTCTAATGATTGAGTTTATCAGAGTAAAGAAGGTAAAGAGGAAATTCGAAATGCTAGTTTCTCATTCAAAATAAATGCTTAGCCTTATATCAAAAAATGCACACCGTATGTTTTTGGCCTGAAATTTAGAATTCATCACGATTCCATTTTCTCACGAATAGAGGTATTCAAATTCCTCCTAATTCACAGCGGTACTGATCAATCAGTCATTGAGACTCATTGTTGACATTTAGATGTACCCGCCATTTCTCATTCACTTCTCGTATGTTCACGCCAAATACGAGAATTCCTAGTTAGAACCAAGCCCCGCCTCTTCCTGTCTATCACGCGTTTCCTCTTCCCACGGAGGTGAACCAAATAAACGGCAGGCTTTTATTGGCTCTTAAGGTATTGTGAGGATACCCTCGCCTACAGTTTAACTCTGTGAAAATGGGCGGTCACTCGCGAGATGCGCTCTGGACAAGTCCAGACCTGTCGTATTTTCTGATTGGTTGGTTCCATATATGGATAATGATGCAATGGTGTTTTCAAACAAACCAAGCATGCGTATATCACGGTTCACGTGTGCAAATTACTATTACTACCGATTTTTTGCGGGAAACGTTCACAACCTTCTAGAGATTATAGGTAAGTATTTCGTCGATAACCTATGCTGATATACATTTAAATAGCTGTATAACAGTCAATATTTATGTATTGTTTGATAATATATGCTATTTTGTGCAAGTTAAAAATCAATTATATAGTAGAAAATACTATAATTAAAATATTATTAATATGACGTAATGTTTAATTATATATACAAAATGTAAATTTTCATTTCCATGTTGTGAAATACATTAACGTATAATGAAAAATAGAACATGTTAAAACAGAAGAAGTGATGTCGGTACTAAATCCTGTACAGTTTATTTTTTATCCTTCCAAACGTAAACTTAAAATTGGCAAGCGTCCAGCTTTGTTTTGAATTTATGCAGTGAACATCAATTATTAAGACATTTCTCTAGCATCGAGTGTAAGATAAAGATGGCTATTTTTTGATAACTTGAAATACAGCTTAGATTAATTCTACAGAATCCTGATGTAGTTCAACATGCAACAGTCTTCTAAAGGAAATCCTAAAGAGAATTTTGAAGTAGACGAACCAGACGAGAGCCCTTCAGCCTTTTCTGTGTGTTCCAAGGACAAGAAAATTAAGAGACCATCTTCCGGAAAACGCGACAGTGGATATGGCACGGACAATTCACCAGCAAGTGCTGCCCTTGGAAACCAGCTCATGTTTAGTTTTGATGACATCCCATCATCGCCATTGTCAGATGAGCCCTCTGCACAGGAAAGTTTAGAGAATTCCGGTGAATTAGAGGACCCAGTGTCCGGAGATATCAGTGACCAGGAAGTGGAAATGGTCCTGTCCAATCCTAGTTCCCCCGGGCTTCATCCCTCGATCCCCGTGCCCAACCGGCCCTCTGCACCCTTCCCACGGGGAGGGGAGGCAGAGATGGAGTTGGATTTAATACAGGGAATAAGTAGTGAGTCGTGTATATCGTCACCGTGTGTGCAGCGGACTCGTAGCCGAGTTAGGAGGAATGGAGTTTATTTTCGACCAATCGTGAACCGGTCCGTGGGGACCCAGACTCCGAACCCCACCTGCCAAATTGTCCACGATGTCATAGACCGTTTTCACCCCTATGGACATGTACGAGGTTAGTGTTATATATGTTGTTTTACTTTTTTCATATATGTTAAAAGTGCATTTGGAACCAATTTTAGACTAATTCCCTCCCTCGTGAACTCAATATACTCGAGATGATGTGTATATAATAAGTATGAAAAGTTTATTGACCAGCAATTCAGTTTATAATGTGAGACTTATAGTTCTGAAATAATGCCAAAATCGTGAATCAGATGATAGTCATTGCGGAAATGTGGCGCGGAAACTGCATGCATTTCTGAAGTGGTGAACTCCCAGCTCTGCTCTTCGTGTGTCATTGTAAGATCAGGGGCCCGCAAAACTACATGGTTGACGAGGGTACTAATAATAATTATTACAAATCTAGGTTATTAGTACTTCATGAGACGAAAGTTCGTCGCCAGGGTAACTGTCTTCTGCTGATATAAATGAGGTCGGTCTGACAAGAGGTTGACACAGCTCTTCTAATCAATCATTCGGATAGATATTCTGTTGATGTAATATGTCTCTTGTGTAAACAAATAAGCTAGAAGTTGGATTAGAATTTTTATCTTCAATCAAGTTCAATGTTCAAAATCAAGGTCTTTGTAGTTACACCTGCATTTACCTAAGGGTAAACCCCAACGAGGGTTTACCTGCTCACACTCTCCAGGTATGATTACATCAGCGATATAAATAGACTTGTAGATCGCTATCGATCACCATGATCATGTGTTTTATTCCATGTAGACTATTGTCCATTATCTCAAAGTCAACACACAACCATTCCGTCTTTGAAACTTTGATTATTTAAACTATTACTAAATCAGTTTATATAATGGCATTGCGGAAATTGGCAACCAATTACACATTGTTATCCTATCATAACAATTCTTTCATACGGAAGAAATACAAAACTATTCGAACAAAATATATCGAAAATATGATATTTTAGTTCTTCACACAAAAAGTTTGACACTTTTTAAATCTTTGCTTTATCTACAGATTCCCTGACCAGAAACCGCCATAATTCGGCGGAGGATCAACATCCGTCCTCTTCTAGTCCACTTCCTGACATCATTCCGACGTCACGTGACCGCTCGGTCTCTCTCCCGGACGTCCCCTCCCTCCGCCAGCAACAAGAGCAGGCCGTGGGGAGAGAGCTCCGGAGGATCAGCGACGAGTTCCACGAGGCCTTCACCACGCCCCTCAGGGTGAGTAGAACACCCCCACCCCGCCGTATCAAGAACTACTAGTCTTTTTGTCTACCTATGAAATGTCAAGTCAATTTCTCTGATGTGTTAGATGAAAAACTCTATAAAACACTGGAAGAGGAGTGGGGCTTATGATCGTGTGTTAGATTCAAATCGAGCATAACCGCAACCATTAGTGGAAATAATAGCTAGCACTAGATGCTCCTGTCCCCAGGAATACCCCCTCGTTATGTCTGGCACATAATGCCGGGGTAAAAAGGACGATAAAAGGAAAGCAATTAATATATGTACCTACACCCTTATAGTTCACCGAGTTCTTTTGCGTACGGCGTAACAACTGGTGTGTTGTAAAAGTTTATTTTTGACAAACGTCAGAAAACAAGCGTCCTAGATGTTTGTCAATTTCAATTACATCCTAAAGTACATAAAACTTATCCGTCGTGATAAGGCAGATGCCCGCGTGTGTCAAGCCCGCTAGTTTACGCAACAGGGAAATGTAGGAAAATCACTGTAGTAACCTTGAGCTAAAACCGCTCCGTGACATATCCAGGCCAAAACCACAGATAGCATTGGCATTATCAAATCCGAGAGTTGTTATCAAATTGTTGCCACGAAGATAAAAATTACTGTATATAAATGTTATTTTTGATAACTAATAAGTTTTTGTCTGGTTATATCAGGTGGGGTTTTTTCTTTTGCAGAGACCCAGTCTCTTTAGGGGACCCCAGTCGTTCCCGGGGTCGGCCAGGTTCAACATGGCCAACCTGTGGGATAGTCTCAGGAGCTTCATCTCCAGCCCGGTGACTGTTCGCCATGACGACGACCTTGACCCCGACAACGACCAAGAAGACGACGACGTGTTTCCCGCCAAATGTTGACGGGTTGAGCGTCCGCGTGACGTAGTTATTAGATGTGAATTGTGACATCAACCTTAACGTGAAACTTGTCGAAATGCTTCCAATGGGTGCTTCATTTATCAACTGTTAGTATGCAATGGATTCTTTTGTTCTGTAAACAGACGGTTGACTTTGGGTCAAAAAACGTAGATTGGCAAGATTACTGTAGTTTTAGTATAATATCGATATAATCGCTGTTGTTTGCTCAGATCGGGGCCTCGCCCGGTTTTTGGATCTCATTTGTGTCCTTTTTACTAGTTAGTGTACATTTTCTTTTTTATTTAAGTGTTTTCTCGTTTAGTTCTAGTGCTGACACACGAGTATACAATATTTTGGTGCATGTCTCTCATTCCGACATCATGGTTAATCAAATGCCTGGTGCAAACTCATCGAAATCGCATTAAAAAAACAACCATTACACACAAAAAGTACTTCAATATGTCGGGCCGTTAGAATTTTGTTTTCATTTTCAAGGTGTCGAAAAAGTACAGCACTGTGTTCAAACGCTCCAACTCTTCGCAAATCAAACAGTTTATCGTGCTCGAAAAATGTGTTCAGAATTTTTTTTTTTCGATTTGAAAAAAAAAATAGTTAAATTTGTAGCTGAGGTATATAGTCATAAGGGAGTGAGAGAAGTAAAAAACCCCACCCTTCATTTCCTGATTCATAACTATAGTTGACTTTATCACTACAATTAGACTGCGGTTATCGATTTTTGGGGGAAAACAGGAAAACGTAACACAAGTATAGAAAATGATAGACTCTGTAGGAATGTATCGATTTGACACAGTCATGGTGTCTGACCTTGCGTTTTATTGTTTTATGGAGCGACGCCTTTCTAGTTAGATCAGATAACCAAGCAGAGAGCGAGATAGATGACTAGCGCTTTGAGAGTGAAGCACGTATTGTGCTCTTCTTATTTTACTCTGATGTAAAGTGTAGCGCGCACAACGAATTCTTCAGACTTTTGTGCTCACCTTAAAACGTAAATTTTTCCAATATAGATAGCACGACCCGGAAGGGAACACTGCAATTGTTCAGTTATATTTGTAATGTTGTTTTAAACGATTTTCTAATCACTTCCTCTCTCACTGCTAACTAGTATAATCCATAGACTTGGTTGTTGTGTTTGTGACTTGTATATAGCGCTGAATTGGTTCCATTCTTTTTTTGTGCTCGACATGTGAAGAAAAGGTGGATACAAGAGTTTTAAACATTGTATTACTATTGTATATATTTTCTTGTAAATAGTTCAGTTTTTTGAGATGTTTCAAAAAATATTTTGCCGAGTTTTCCTATGATCTCATAACTTCTTGCTACAAGTCAGCCGACTTCTAGTATCCCCCGGTCAGTCACGTGCCTATCATGTGTGCCAACAATGAAATGTTCTCCATTTTTACAACAAAATTTTGTATTCAAAACGTCTTTTTATTTTTAGTAATGAAATACGAGTATTCAATTCAATATACACACATCTTTTTCATCATTTTTTTTTTTGGTTTGATATTTATTTAATCAACATTCTGCATTTCCCCTACATTATCACACTAGCTATTATTTTATTAATGTTTTTACACAACAGATTTATTGTGCAAAGGACCTCAGGAAGCCTCCTTTTCTTCATACAAATATATGACATTATAATTTTTTGGTCAATCACACATTATAAGCGCACAATGATCATGTATGTTAGTTCACCCTCGGTTCTTGGAAAACCGGGGGAGGCGGTTTAGCACTAAGTGTTGTTCCTTTATATCAGGTACGCCATGCGATTTATTTTTGCGATGGGCATTGGATGTTTGTTTGGTTTTTTTATTTTAAAAAAGATAGTGCTTACACTGGCCATGCAGAATCGGGTTCAACGAGTGATATTATGGGGTACATCTGTCGATTTTTATTTTTCTATTAAAAAGTTGAAAAATTACAAAATTTAAAAAAAATGATGTTTTACATGAAAACTTTATAATGTATGAAAAAAAAATCAAAATAAAGGTTATGCAAATGATTTTTTATGTTTTCTATATAGATTTTATTCCTACAGCTAAATTGAATTTGATTTCAATACTTAAAAATCAAATCGATTTCCTGCACAAATGTACATGTATATATAAGATATCTTTTGCGGGAATAATCATGTGTTTGTCTAAAACTTATCCACTTTACGCAGAAATCTGGAAATAGCGTAATTGTTTGAGAAAGCAGTTGCAGCGATATACACATTTGACAGATAACGGCCGATCGCGTGTAACGTGCCAATCTTCAGCGCGCGTGCTGTAACCGAGAGAGCACGATCGGTCTTTTTAAAGGGTCTGCTTGTTTTTAAACAAATTTAAGGGCGCATTAAAATGTGAAAAAAATATAAATGATTCCTTCCCAAAATTTGGAAGCCCGCCAATAAAAGCCAACTGTGGAGTTTTATTTTTAGTAACTTACGCATGTCGCTTCAAACGACTTGAAAAATATCACAAAAGGACCTCTCTTTCTAAGTGTCTAGACGAGGCGAAATATAATTTCATAATAAAATCTTCCCCTCCAAGGGGTCAAAACCATTGTATACTTAGCAGATGTATGTAACCGCAACATCGTCTCTTTAAAAGTTTAATGCCCTATAATACTGTTTGATTTCGCTTGTATTTTAATTAAGTAACCAAAAACGATGCCTCATCGAGTTCAATTACTCCTGCTTTCTTTGTAATTAAGGACACAAACCGAACGAAAATCTACAAATCGTATTTATATAATACATTGAAGAAAAAGCCCACAATACAATTCAAATATGAATCACTATTATCATGGCTTTTAACTCCATATGTGTTTAACATGATTAAAGTTTAGGCATCATGAATAATGGATAATCGTTGGAAAAAAATGACTTTTATTTCAGAAAAAAAGTAAACATTGACACCAACATAGAAAAAAAATAATCAAACCTGGTGCGGTAGAACGTAGTGATTGTTTAAGCAATTGAAGGAGAGTGCGTGCTATATGTGTAAATACTCTTGACTCTAACTAAAGTATACAGTTTTAATCGTCCTTTTAAATCAAGATTATTTTTCAATTATTGTTTTAATTTATTGTTGAACAATATTTTGCCTTACATAGAACCAAAAGAAAAAAAGGAAAAGGGTTAGGTAATTGATGATCATTAAGTGTTAACTGGGTTTATCAATTACATCTGTCCTGAGAGTAGTCATCCATTTCTTCCGTTCTGCAAAACAACATGGACACGGGATAGTGTTACCAAATGTCGTGAGGAAGTCTGTCGTCAGTCTGAAATTAGGCTTCATTTCTATTTACAGCAAACAATGATGTCCTTGTTTTCAGCTCGTCACCTGAAGACATGGGCCAACTATCGGTACAAACACATGATTGTTAACATCACACCTGGGCAGGTACTTTTGTTATACATATACATGCAACAAGCACGTTGTGTACATGTGTATTTTGTCAGTGTATGCGGACGTGTATGAGATACAAAGAGAGAGAGAGAGAGAGTTTTAAATTGACGCTAGTTCTTTTACAATCGAATCAGTATTTTAATGATGATTTGGTTAATAATTCACTTTATTAATTCATGCATTACTTTTTCTGTCAGTGTTTTAATTATTTCAAATCATGAAATATAAGGTGGTTTGTTAGTTTTGATGTTACTCGGATTTTTATGGCAAAACATCTGTGCGATTACGATCAGGAATAATCAAGATACCACTCGAATGCCTCGATATGTAACGGTAAGAAATGTCAAGATAACCGGAGTCAGAAATGTGTTGATTTATAGCCTGTATAATTTCATTTTTAAAATGTTGTATTTTTACCAATATCTTCTTTTGATCTATGACCCATGCAATATATCTACCACATATATCAGAACGTTTGAAAGGTATCCAGTGAAATAAAAAACTTCGGGAAAAACAACAAGAAAAAGAAATATGTACGGTCTAGCAGAGTTTTCTATATTTTGTTGCTTTCTTTAAGAGTATAAATTTCCAAAGAAAATAAGTTTAATATAAACAACGCATATATCTATTTTTTCATCGAAGAGAAGTGAGACATCAAACAGGAAAATGAAATGAGCACGGTGCGATATTCGGGTCTGTCTGAGCGATGTAACGATTGATAAATACAAGAAAACCCTGTTATATGGCGCCAAAATTGGGGAAAACAAATATTGTCCAGTAGACCTTAACTTTGCTTTAAATGATTTTTTAAAACTCCTCACATTCATAGATTATATCTTTAAATATATAAAGATAGAACACAGACTTGACAAACAAATCTAGAACCATCCCCTCCCCCGATTAAAAAACATAATGTTTTAAACAGGAAATACATTAAATCTTATCATCGATACTACAGAATAAAGTATAATAACATGTATATGATTGACCATGTCCTACATTTCATATACCTTGTATTTCAATATTTCTTTTCAACAATTTCCATAATAATCTCACCGTTATATTCTGTTGTAGCTCATACATGCTTTTACTAACCTCCAGTGACCGACAAACGGACACATTTTAGGGTAGGCATACAATCAGGCATACAGACAAACTATCAGATTTACAAAAAAAGACAGACAAAGAAGATGCAGCAAAAAACAAAAACAAAAAAAAAGACGGACAAAAACAAGAGACAGACAGATAGACAAAATAAAGGAAGACAGACTGATGGACGAACTGACGGGAGAGTGTGACTTTATTTCCGTGTATTGACTAGGTTAATCCTGGGAGTCGATCTCCTCTAGGTTACTCCACTAACCTCCTAGTTACATCAAGCGACCTACATTTCCATAACAATCCTCTCTTACCCTCAGGACATGATAGAGCTTCTTTTATTTTAGTGATTACAGTTTTAGTTACTGGCACTAAGAAATTTATGAACTAATTGTGATACAAATACACGTATCATAATGGATTTTTTTAACCACAATTATGATGCTTTCAGATTTATTGATTGTGGAAAGGAAGGCAAATGAAATCATAAGCCGCTGTTTAGGAAAAGTTAGTAAGCAACTTTAATATTACATGAGGCGGGAATACACTATACGAAAATTGAAAAAAAAGATGTAAAAATTAAATCACATTCACATTGATGTCCAGATGTTTGTCACGTCTACACACGCGATTTATCAGCCTATCATTACACAATAAACGTCATTTTACTCAGTATGTTGTACCGTTTAGGTTGATTGGCAATTATATACACAGGAGTCATCGGGCGATTTTCATTGTTCAGTAAGTATACTATCCCTAGTTAATTCTATAAAATATACAGTAAATATGCTACTTTTCAATGGCCTACGTCCATGGCTTTTTTTTTTTTTTTAGAGTTTACTATAATTATATGCGCAAGTGGGCCTCTTGGTGAACTAACTAAGCATATATATATATATATATATATATATATATATATATATATATATATATATATATATATATATATATATATATATATATATATATATTTTACGTATGACAATAACAATTGTTGTTTATTTATACAACACTTTTCTTCTTCTTCCTTAGGTAAACACGAATGCCTTTTACGATGTGCAAATACATCAGTCAAGGACGATGACATTTAAGATTTAAAATTTGATCAACGATACATATTAAATATATAAAGATTGTTATCATTTAACCGTCCTTGACCTTGGTGGTTACGTACTGTATCAGTTCAGTGCATGTCATGTATACATTAAAGATTACAAGCCGATAACCCCGGATGTGTATTAGTAATATTTTAATTTTAGTCATGATTGATCACGATCCGATTCTTGTCCTTTGCACTTTAGAAAAAATTAAATATAAATACCCCCCCCCCCATCTTTTTTTTAATTTGTGGCAGAAAGGCGTTGTTTGAGGACAAGCACAACATTTAAATCAAATCATTTTTATTAACAACACTTTAACGAAATGTGTAGTTCTTTTGAACTAAGCATTTGTTTGTTTAATTAATGAAAAAATAAAATATTTATTTCTTCAGTATTCTATAAGAATGTTTTGTAATCCATTAAACAGTCTAAAAATAAACACAGAGAAAATTTCGAATGACACGAACTTTATTTTCTCACTTATTCCATCTGTTTTAATTACTTTTATTGTGAATCTGTCGTGCCAAATTAATTTTACGCGAACAACAAAGTCAAATAACACTTAGAGTCCTAAATATTATGCACAGAATATTCAGAAAATTACCTATTAGGCAATAAATCATTTCTACTACACGCAAATGGAAACGCAATTAGCAAAACAAATCAAGTCAAGAGACTGACGAGAGTCTCGCTGCGGAAACGCCGCCAGATTGACAGGCGACACCTTGGATCTCGCGACTGGGCGTGTTATCATTTGCCTGTCTCGTGGCTGGGCGTGTAATCGGGATCGGGAATTCGTCTGTCAATCAAACCCGACCCTATCATTTCTTGCGTCAATCAATCCTTTCACTTATCCTCGACAAACTATAATTGATTCTGGGATATCAGTCGTTTTAAAGTCAAGTATATGATATGAATTATTATAAGAATTCGTGACTGAGATAAACATTTGACTTTCCGAGCACACGTGTTTTATTACATGTTTCGGGAGAGCAGCCGCGGTCCGTGTGAGATAAATCCATATAACACGTTTCTGAAAAATTAAAATAAAAGCAACAACCATTAAGAAAGATGACTCCTCCTGAGTCATGGATTACAGAATTAAAAAAGAAGACGAATGTTGTAAGCAGTTTTTTTTCTTATCATAAATTGTAATGAAAATGAATTAGATATCAAAATATCAATATATACTTCTTTTTTTTTTCTTTTTTTTTTTTTTTTTTTAGAATTTTTACAGATTTGATAAATCTGTAGAATATATATAGACATTCTGAAATCATAACATTTACATGTAGTTAAAAACGAGTATTGAAATAATAGACAATCAAAAGAGCTAGGTGTTTTATCCAGAAATAAAAAGCATGTTTTGCGAATAAATAACACTTTTAATGTCCTTGTGGTTGAGTGGTTAAATAGACGTGCAGAATTAACATTTTTATTCCAAACATTTATCCTTTGCTCAGCGCTACAGTATAAGCACCAAAGATAATTCAAACTGAGAAGTGATTTGGAAAAAGTTTTTAATTATATTTTGATTTACATGAGCCATGGAGTAAATCATCCTTCGATAGTGGAGAGTAATGGGTTCAAGAATTACGACAAAGATATCTTGTCATCATGTGGATATCATAATTTTGATAAGAAATATATGTAATTTTTTTCTAAAGTCAAATGCGTGTACTTATAAGTATCGACATTGAATAGTCCAAGTTCTTAGGATAATAGTACATCAATTGGATAGAGCCGTATCTTTGTTCAACAAAATGAGGTCAGTACTAACTTGTCTCTGGTGAATTCGACACTGTGTCAGGAAGGCGGCGATTGACCATGTGATACCATATCGTGTCCCATTACTTGTCCTTAAATCGTGGCTAAAACAATCCTACTCATGTTTACAAACAAAAACTAGGTATAGAGAATGCTGTGAAATTTGATCTACATGTGGAAGTCATAGCTCGAGTTCAAGTTTAACGGCACAGAACAGATCAAAATCTTCCCGATCCTAATCCGATACCGAGACTGAGATGAAGTAAATGACGGGGATTAATCGAAATATAAACATTCAGAGTTAGACAAAGTGATGAGATCCAATTACTCGTATAAAATTTATATCTCGGTTTAAACAATTGCTCTGCAATTGGTTCTACAATATATGTGCAGTGTTAAAATACTTCATGTACTAAGTGCGAAGAATGGTTTAAAATATTGAAAGAACACAATCTTTTTTTAAACAATTTTGAAAACTTTCATAAAATCATTAATTTTTTTTATCATAGAGTGGTACATATCATATCACTGGGATAAATAATACACTAATCCGAGTACTTTAATAACACCAGGCTGCAAAAGAGGTACTTTTGCTCCACTGAACTTCTAAAGAATCCTTATTGACACCCCCTGCCATCTTTCTTGTCGTCACCCCGTTATAAAGAGACCTTAACCATCTCGAACACGGCCCATCATCAAACCAGTAATCTTTTTCCCGCCATATTTTTTACTGCCTGGTACAGATGGTGGGGTCTGATTCCCGCGACTTCTCCCTCCCCTTCAACTATAATTAGCAGTGTTGTTGCAGTGAGCGCACGATATGTCTACTGGTCTTGCAGAATCTCGTCATCGTATTGAAACAAATGACAGGTTTCCATCACTATCTAACGCTTGTCTGTTTACTATTTTTAAGGCTTAATCACGATTTTTCTTTATTTTTTTAGTCCTTTATTACAGAGGAGTGCACTAGCTTTCAAATAAATTGCTTGAATAGTAAAAGTAACAAAAAGCAATTTTAGAGAGAGTGTTTATCAAGATTGAAAATGTATTTCATTTTAACACAAACCGTGACACTATATGTTCACCTAAAACAAAAAGATATAAAAAGAATACCGTTGTGGCAAACGATAACTGATTACTTTGAATTTGTATACATGTGTACGTGGCTAAATGCTACTAATCGGATATCAATCTATACATGTAAAAAAAATTATGAATATCATCTCTATTAATACCTCTATTAATATATCTAGACCATCGATAAACAAAACAAATAAATTGAGGACACGTTTTAAAATAGAAATATCTTGTTTCTGATCTCAACTTGAGGATCGCTGATAAGTGAATCATTTCGTAATGTCTAAATAAATCTGTTCCCCTTGCTAGGAGCAGATTGCCAAAACTTTGGACGAAGAATAAAAACCGACATGCATTGATACCGTATTGTGCCCGATAACTCACATGCGTCGTTTTTTTATTTGGAGATGTGGCTCCCCATAGGCTCATGAAATGCAATCCCTTAGGCATAGAACATAGGCAGAATGATTCATTCTCAAGATAAAAAAAAAATTGTCTAAGCTGTAACATGTAAAACGAGAAGGTAAATTTGCAAGCATCCGTACAAAGTGTTACAAAAAATCAGATAAATTTTGACATGGATGCGAACAAGAATTGTGAACTTTTGAGTCAGCAACTCAGCTAGCTCGGTAAAGAAAATGAGAATACAGTCTCTAAGAGCGACGAACGTGTTGTTACGACTGCGTTTTTTATCATTAATTAACCTATGTGAGCCTTTTTGTACGGAACTGACAGTTGATGCCCCAAAGATGAGGGGTATTCACGCAACACTTCTCTCCCTCCACGGTATTTGATATCCTCGTCTCCCTGCTTGACGGCAAATTCCGACAATCTGCCTAAGAAATGTGGCAAGTGACGGACAATTTGTTAGTTATCGTTATGCATAGTTTCTATGATAAAACTATCGCGAGGTTATCATCCCAAAAGTCAGAACCGGGGAAATGTTTGACAAGGGGGTGAAAATTTGCGACCTCAGTTGTGGGTTTGTCTGTCAACGTCATCATTGAAATTCTAGTTGTGTCAATTAAATCGTCTTAAATGACCACCGGTGGTGACCGCTTGTAAATATTTCTAAGACCTTGCTTCTAATTAATCGTGCATCAAATGGCATCAAACAACGAGAGTATCATATCTTCATTAATCACTAAAATTTGTCATAAAGCAACGGTAACGGCCACCAAAAATGTTTACGAGACCGTGCTGGAAAATGTGCGAAAATGTCACCCGTCCAGTAAAGCTTGGCTTCCGGTGGCGTTCGATGCGCGTGTCCTGGACGCGCGATCAATCACTTGCAATCTAATTAGGGGATAACGTGATTTTAGATGTTGCTACCATAATCTTCATTGTCAATTAAATGCACACTTCTCTATCTCCGCAGACTCAGGTATTGCCGTCCGGGGTCGAAATTAGCATGCCACGTGGATCCAATCAAACAGTGACCCTTTGTTTTTATCTCGCTATCGTCTCGCACGGTATCGGAATCAGAAGGAGCAACTAATTACCGACTTTGCAGTTGTAGAAAAATGACAGATGAAGGTAATAACCGGAGTTTCATATCTAAAATATATAGACAAATCTGACGTCGTATGAATTTGGAATGCAGAAATTAATTTTTGTTCATCAATGCTAAAAAAAATAACGTAAACAAGTCAGTCCGGACGTAAATTGCAAGAAAAACAAAACATGCAAGAAAAAATGGCTATTAAGAGAAAAATCGATTTCCCGTTAACTTGAGAATTTTTTCCTGTCTCATTTCAACTAAGAGGGTTCAGTTTGTCTTCAACATGCTTAAATGACCTCGAACTGGTTCGAGCAAACTGACAACCAAGTGTACCCATTCCCGAATAAATATTTTCAATTCTTGGAATTTACTCTGGACCTAAGCACTCAAATTTAAAAATAAAACTCAAAGTAAACTTTTGAAAATGTAATAATTAGCTTCCTTTAATAAAAACCATGCAAGAAATCAAAATATTTTTTTTTTATTTAAAAAGAAATTTCTCGCAATTTTTCGAATTACAGCTTTATTTTTTTTCTTTGTCTTGTATTTATTTCTTTGGCCATTAAGTGTACCTTGTCTTTTTTTTTTATAGAACCCTACTTTCAAAATAAAAGCAAGGGAATAATCTTCTTAAATTCGAAAAAGAAAAATCTTTTACAAATGTATTACAACATTAACTATCGATAAGATCGCAGTATAAAAACCTCACTAGAATTCTAAGTTTACTTTTCCTGTTTAAAAGCGCACTCTTGTCAATTTCTCAGCAGGCGAATCAACATTGTCTGATTATGTTTACCTGTATTGGTAGAGAGAAACCGAAATCGTTTCCTTTTGGTATATTGAGCGTATTGAAAAACAATTAGTGACTAGCGGGGCTGAGTCATAAGCCTATTGAAATGTCAGATTATGAACGGCGAGTAGATCTACCAGCTTTTTATCAACACTTATCTTATAATAGCATTTTCATTTGTTCCGATGGTCGATAATTTCAAAGGTTCGTATAGTTTAACCAAGTGACATTTGAAAATTGTGCCAAGATAAACTAAGCATGGATGAAAAAGATACAGCCTCTTACACATTTCAATTTTGACATTTCGTCAATTTTTTCACCACAGATTAATTGACATCACATGATTCACGTCAAAATAAAAAAAAAACCACTTGGTCTGCCATCACTCCCCAATCAAAATACGGGATATAAAATATTAAACGTTATTCACTTTAGATTTTAAAAAACCTTGGTTTTGTCAATTTAATAGATCACTTTTAAATCACATTTTAATAAAGTTTGGATCAAAAGACATCGCATTTACTCGTATATATTCATCAAAACATGTATAAGTTTACTTAGTTTAATATTGATTATCTTTAAATAGTTTAAATGTTGTTAAGTGCAATCCTTTAGAACTAGGTTAATATTATTCTTGTTTTCGATTCATTAAATGAAACGGAAGCGATTTAGAATATTTTACTTTTTTATAAAGATCGTAACAGTTTTAAAATAAACACAAAAAATCGCCTAAATCACTACTGTGCGAATGAATTACATTGCCAATATATCAACACACTGTCAACAATCCAACAGGGAGATAACCACGCTTCACGTGGTGAACCTCGCGCCTTGACCCCGCCGTCCGCCATTATAGAGTTAAGTATTACGTCAGAGATCTTTTGTAATCGGAAGATGAATCAAACTAAATGACTCCAAAATTACCGTTTAAATTGACACAAGTGTAAAGTGACAGTCTTTGATAGGTATTGTAGTTGCTAATTTGTAAATTACACGTCAGACGAGCATGCGTCATGATCACGGCGAGAACTAGCCACATTTAATATAGCACGCCGTCTAGCGGTCAACCATCAAACAGACAGTCTCTCACGTTTTCAAAACACCTTTTCTTTCACCGGAACTGGAAGTCAGTGTGTTAGAAGCCTCGAGCGGAAGTATCTTTTTACTCTTTACAATACAAGTATAACGACCTCATTTTAGATGTTTCAATTAACTGAAATGTTGCGAGTCTTTCTACAATATTTCTTGTTCTATCATGAAATACGTGGATACCATATTAAATAAGTCCGATATTTTTTTCCCGGAAGGATGTAAATGAATGTTAAAATATTTACTTGCAAAGATGTATGCGATTGGTCTTGCTCTGTTTTTCGGTGGTATTTTTTTTATTAATACGCAGTTTAATGGTACAAATACTAATGAGTTACGACTGGTTTTTCGATAACTATTTTTTTTCAACATAACACAGATATTCATACATATATGCTATATATATGTAAATTTGTTTTAAAGAAAATTATAAAATAAGGTTAAATTTGAATATTTATCAAACCAAACTAAGGGTTGAAAATGTCCTAGAAAGTGTCAACATCCTTATATTTACATGTATTTAGAAATGAAAGGCTCCTTTTCGTTTTTCTATATACATGTATATATACGAGAGAGAGAGAGATCTTCCAATTATGCCTATTAAGAGTCATACGACGTCTTATGGACCAATAAAACATACAGTAAGCGCAGTAATAGAGCTCTATCAATTGTTTGTCATATCATTGTCTAAGACCCTTACTTAATTCCATTACGAATCGGAATCAGATACAGGTAAATTTTTTATCTTCAATTTCATCGTAAGATCATTTAATTTACCGACGTTGTCAAATGTTTATATCTAAGAAATTGGAACGTTGATTCTCTTAGCGGGTGAAAAAAATCAGCAAAACGAGAATTGAAAATCTATCACTAGAAATATACCTTTTAAGTTTAGAGCGAAAAAAAACCACCCAAAGACCTCGCATTCCCCGTAAAAATTTAATTACACAGAGAGACAAATGTGATTACAGCATGAGCAGTTCAATTCACTACTTTATACTTTTATCAAGATTGACGTTTCCAGTAATGAAAAAGCAAGATGTTCCAAACACTTTCAAAAGAAAAAAAAATGAGAGAACAATATCAACGGAAAATTCTCCAAAGATGCTCCGCTATTTTCTCATGATTCGCTTGTTAAATCAATAATTGTTTGAGACATCTTCCATTAATTTGTGAATCCAGGATAACAATTCTAACCATCTAATTAGAAAAGAAGACGAAAGAATAATCCGGAATCAAGATTAATTTTTCAGAAACGCGGACTTAAAAAGAGAAAAAACAAACGAAGCGCACACGCCATTTTCTGCAATCTAATTTTTTTTTTTCGTGCGACCATTTTGAACTCGAACTTAAACATAATGTGAAAAAGCAAGCTACGATTTTTGTGTCTGTTCTTCTCAATGATTAATTTTGTACCTGAAACAAACTGTATTGTTTGGGATGTTGACACGTGTATTTTTCGGTTTGACAGAGGCCATGGCCGGAGTTGCTTTAACGTAACGGGCGATGAAGCTTTCTGTTAAAACATGACCTTCAATACTAGAGAAGGTTTAATGTTTTCCAAACACGTGCAACTGTGTGACAACGTTTTGTTGTTACAAGACAGGTGCGCTGTTAATCAGAGAAAAAATGTAAAGACATGCCAGATCAACTCAAAATAGATTGCCAAAACACGGTCTCTTGTTTGTAGGAGAATTTCACAAATCAATTGTAAAACATTGTGGGTGCTTATCTCATTTACAGCATAATTAAGGATATTAAAAGTGTCTTCCTCTCCTCTTTTTCAATTAATTCAATATTCAATACTTTATTTTATTCTTTTAGAATCAGGCACGTAGCATTGTTTTTGAAAGTGGGGGGGCCAGACCCATCCAAAAAATCTTGACAAGCAAAAAAAAAAAAAAAAAAAAAATGGGAAATTTAAAGTTTCCAAAAATCTTCAAAATCCTAATCCGTGGGGGAGGGGGGGGGGGGAGACTCAACTATGCTTCCAAAAAAATTCTTCCCTTCCAAATTTTTTTTTCCTCCAAATCATGAAATTCCTAATCCGTGGGGGGGGGGGGGGGGGGGGGGGGGTAACTCCAATTTGACTACTCATTTCCTTATTTTCATATCAATTTTTTACTACCTTCCAAAAAAGTGGGGGGGCCAACTCCATTATAATTCATTTTTTTTTATGTAAATTTTAAAAAATTTGTTGCTGCAAGAAAAGGTGGGGGGGCCAGGCCCCCCCTGGCCCCCCCTGATGCTACGTGCCTGAGAATTTATATTTATATATGAATATTTTCAATCACTGTTAAATCGGAGTTAAATTTATGCTTAATACTGTTAATATTCTATTTGAAATTGTATACACATGCATGTCATAAATAAATAAATTACTAACTTTCTTACTTATCATTTATGTGTATACTTCTTCATCGTCTTGTATCGTAATTTGTCTTTTGTATTACCTGTTAAAATTCATAATTATTTAAAGCAAGCTAGGGAGCATGATTTTTCCATGGATTATTAATCAATGCAGAAGGTGAAAAAAAGAAAAACAAGATGATTAAAACAAAACAAAACAATATGCACAGAGAAAACTGAAATAGGACATATACACACCTATATCTTTACAATTAATATGAGTTACCTATTCAAATCTATATTTTACAATAAATTTTCATAGCTTTGTCATATAGGTATAAT
The DNA here is from genome assembly GCF_025612915.1 of Magallana angulata. Taxonomy (NCBI): domain Eukaryota; kingdom Metazoa; phylum Mollusca; class Bivalvia; order Ostreida; family Ostreidae; genus Magallana; species Magallana angulata. Next base: position 48,911,492 of record NC_069113.1, read on the forward strand.
CTACACTTCCCAGTGTTTCCTTTTTTTACTCAAAATATACCAGAACTTTATATGAAAATGAATGGCAATAATATGTAAAATGCATAAAAGTTTTAAAATAATGCAGTCGTCCATATATATATATATATATATATATATATATATATATATATATATATATATATATATATATATATATATATATATATATATATATATATATATATATATATATATATATATATAAAATTATATATAGAATTGAACGCAAGTGTTTAATGATTTATCATTGTGAAATTTGTCATACAAAGTGTGCGAATCTGAGAAATGGGGATAATTCTGAAACATGTCTTAGCCGACTTGTATGCCTTTTTGACACACTTCTAAGGAATGGCAAAATCTTGAAAAATATGAGTTTTACAATATTTATTCATAATAAAATAGGAATTGGAATATAACATAGGAATGTTTGGAATACATTTGATCGACTTTACTTGTATGATTTATTTTATATTTGAGAAATTGACACAAAATTTGCAGTTGAAAAAACAGCCATCGCTGTTTGATTTTATGACCATTAAAGTACATATTGTCTCCACGTATTAATTTCCTCCCCCCCCCCCCGGTCTTAAAATGCAAAAAATTGTCAAGGTTTCTATGAAAGGTTTTGGAATATCCAAAGCAACGAATTTTTCACTGTAATGTGATTTTAAAAAGTTTTATGCATTTTCAAAGTTTTGTCACGTTTTGGAGACTTTGAACCAATCGGTTTTGAAAATTGCTTGCATATTTTTTCTGCAGAATGTAAATTAAAAATGTACGTTTAACCTTCTCGTTTTAATGCAAATCAAAGTTAAGTAAATCACATCAATTTACACCGCCTTTAAAATTTGAATAGAGAAAATAATTTGAAAAAGAATGATTTTTTTTAAATAGTATCTATTCAATGGGTGTTATTTAATAAATTCATATATATTGACATTCTATTGTTTTTGCAGAATTAAAAAAAAATGTGAATACATGGATACACAAATAAACTGGATTTTTCTTCAATTTGCTAATATTTGCTAAATCTCAATCGCAAAAAGATACAATTATAAAAAAGAAATACACATGTATATAACAGTAAAAAACACAAAAAATGAATAAACAAAGAAAAAATATAGTTATTATAGAAACAAAATATTACATCTTCAAAAAACCCCACCAGTTAAGTACTGTAATTATGTTTGTGGAGTAAATTGTTTTCTATTTTATCTCTTCATCTCCAATTGCTTTTTATGTCAAGTAAAATGCATAACCCGAACCAAATATGTTTTAATTATTAACAATTTGTCTAACATTATTTATTATATTTTTTTTTTTATCAAAACCACACAATCAGTTTCTAAATCGATTGGCCTGTAAATAGAGGTTTACGGATAATCGCAGAAAATGAATTATTAAAACAGCCCAGGGTATGGTAATTGAGCAATAACGCAGCCCACAAATCTCTAAGATCTCTATCGAAAGGGAGCAATCGAATTACAATTTCACGCCAAATCTGATGATTTCCAAAGCGACCGGGTGAGATATAGAAGACCAGTAACAGCTGTGCGGTGCCATTTTCTTTGTGATAAGGGTATTGATACTGTATAATAACAACAGGCCTCGGTGCTAAAACGACAGTTTCCGCACCTCATAAAGAACCGATAAAAAATAATAACTAAATATTAGAAACTAATCTGATATTGTAACAGACCTAAAGGGCCACTGATCTTTCTTTGATTAATTGTGAATAATGGTATCTTTGCTTTTGTTTGGGTAGAATTAAGGTGATCACCCTTTACGGGGGTTTACCACTGATAATTAAAACCATCTTGTGTGTGATGCTTAGTTTCTTTAATTCCAGTGCTTTGTAAAAATATCCCAATGATCATAAAAGACATGTTTCCAGGAATCAAACGAACACTCTTCACACCTGCTTTTTCTTTTAATGTTGAAGAAAAACGGTGAAATGAGTCAGGATTTTGGGCTATCAATTACCATAAAAAACTCACCGCTTCATTACTGTGCTAAATATATCTCCCATAATCTTTTTACTAGAAATACTACAACGCTTGAATTTTGTTCCCTCTCTAAACATTTCCAAGGACATCTCCTTAGAGTAAACTAAATATAAGAGACACGATTGTTTTGGAATATGCTTTCTTCGCGGTCAAACAGACTGGCGTATTCTCTGAGGTATCTCTAACACTTACCTCCTACTTCAATGCACGCTAACACTGCAGAGAAAGTGCTGGGAGACCAATAAACCAAGCCATGCATTAGATATAAACAGATGTTATATTCTTATCAATATTTAAATTTCATCTATGTAGGTAATTACCATCAAAATGTTAACTTTTTGGTGAACTTATCGATTTCATGAGCAATTTATGGAATATTTTGGAAAATAAGCAGGCAAACCATGCATGCAAAGATGGATCATCATGGGTATTACTCCTTACAAGTTTTGAATATGGGAATCATAAAATCTTAAGGTATTGTCACTAAAACAAAATGTCTATCATTATCATTTGCATATCTAGTTATAATTAAAAAGATAGTGTAAAAATGCGGAAACTACTTGAAATATTATTTTTGATTGACCAAAAAACAAAAAAAAATTTATTTCGAAATTTATTTTCAAGTATTGCAATGGTGTTTAGACCATATTTCGAAGTAACTGACTTTCACGTGAACGTATAAACAAAACACAATAACTCTTTTACAAGAACTGGAATATAATACTGAAGTGGTATCTTTAAAAGCGACTCAACGAAAGTGCGTTTTGTATTGTACTTCAGGATGCAGGTTTTCCGGTCCTGATTAATCACTCATGAAGTGACCAATTGAATTCCTTATTTAGCAGAAAACAGCGACCAATGCCTGCAACAGCTTGGGATGATCTGTCCCTATAATCAAATACAGACCCTCAATCACCGAGAACGTTGTCCTAAAACAGACAATTAAGGTCAACGATGCTCTGGTGTTGGATGTAGGGTCGAAAAGTAATGCACATCAATGCTTAACCTTCATCGCTCGGAGACATCGAAAATTAACTCACTTAATTTCTGATTCTGCAATATCTTGAAGATGCTTCGCCGACAAGAGAGAGATTCGTAAATTTTCCATCTCTTCGGAAGTTAATTTCGATAAGTGCTATCTCTTGTCTTCGTTCTGTGCTTGAGTGTGCTAGAATTACGGGCCCGCTGACAAATTACTTTCTCCGAGCATCATTCGCGTCTTTGTCTTGGGATAATGGCTTCCGTGACAGATAATCCAAACCTGGATTCGCTCGACGGCCACAAACCACCCTTGTGTTCATTTCCATAATGGTCCGAATTATAGGCCCTTAATTATGATAGGGTGGCCCAATTAGTAATCTAAGTAATTTAGTTTTCGAATTAATTGGACACCGTCGTTTGAAGTTAACGACGGGGAATAAACGTTAGGAGAGACAGAGATTAGAAAGTTTTTAATTGGTGGTTAAGATGATTCTAATCAGACGTTCATTCTACGTAATGAATGTCTCGTTGACAGATTTAAAAGACGTGCTACTTGACGTTTAGGCGTCTCCATACCGTTGATTCTTAAAACTGTAAAACATTTCACTGCTACATCTTACATGGTCAGTAAAATATCTTGGGGGAGGGGAGGGGGTCTAGTAAGAAATGGGATACAACGTCAATTTATATGTTAGATGCTGATACCAAACACAATCCAATATAGCACACGTGATGGAAAGATAGGGTCAGGAATAAGCATGTATTATCAGAAAATTGGTCAATGTAGGAAAACCCTATTCATAATTCGTAAAAAAAAAAAAAAAAAAAAAAAAAAAAAAAAAAAAAAAATGTATGAACATATGTTGCAATCAATAGGTTGCATTAATGCTGCGCAGTAACGGGTAATGTATAGCAGTTTACTTTGGTCCTTAATTAAACAGTGAACAAAGTACATGTACATATGTACATCCTCAATGAAAATGACCTATATCGAATTGAGGGTTGTTCATTCTATTGATAAGAATATTTGAACCATGATACACCGAGTCACAGGTGTTTAACTCATCACAGATGATTATGGAATAAAACAGCAAAATTACAGCTGTCAAAACCATTGCCATAGATTTATTTCTTGAACGTGTTGCTCAATGGCAGTTCAATTTGTTGTACGATATATATGACAGATAAACGGGGAAAACTTGGTTAATGACATTATAAGAGAGAGAGAGAGAGAGAGAGAGAGAGAGAGAGAGAGAGAGAGAGAGAGAGAGAGAGAGAGAGAGAGAGGATAATTACGTTAGAAATTGACGTCGTGGCACACAATCCTTCCTTGCTTGTCTTGATGTTAGAAGCGGTTTATAAAAAAGCGTAAACTGTTTCAAACCATTTTATATCGTGTAAAAGTAATAAATATTGAATTCATTGCTTATAATCTAATTTTTTTACTCTTCATTGTAAATAAAAACGGTCATTTGACCTTTAAAATGACGTAAAATTGTACAAAACTCAAACGTAACGTCAGGCGTATTGATACGTTTTTGACGTTAGTCTTACTAGGACGTAGGCAGCATTCTTTATACGATATAAGATAATTTTTTAGCCAATCAGAAAGCGTGTTACAGCCAGAATTAAATTATAACGATTTAATTTAAGAATGTGTTCAACCATAACAAAATTACATCTTGTTTATTTTATGCAACAAAAATTGCGTGAAATCAGCTAACACTTTTTCACGGGTGCACTAAAATAACGATATTTCTGACATGCGGGCCCATTCGATGATTTACGGTGGTCAGTCATTTTAAGAGAGGTCAAGATGAAACATTTCACATGTAATTTATTTTTTATTAAGGTTTTTTTAATACATTTTTTTCAGTCCGCAATAGCGTTTATGCACTACACTTGATGATAACGTCAAATCGCTCATGCCGTAATTTTTGCCTTAAACAGGGTTATATATATATATATATATATATATATATATATATATATATATATATATATATATATATATATATATATATATATATATATACATACATATACACACGGTATGTAGGTATTTAGAATATGCTACATTTATTAGAATGTAATAAATAAATAATGTAATCATTAATATATTCATTATTGATATGATATTTTTGAAATATGTAAGGACAGAAATCAAACGGCTTCCATACATTCTGAAAAGGTCATTGTGATTGTTGTTACAAGGACCCATTTTTTAATTCTGGCGATCATTTCACTTTGATGAAATTAAATACAATTTAAATTGTATACACCGATTTTACTTACTTTAATTTGGCCTAGATACAAGTTGAGTTTAAACTAAATTGTTAATTTTTCTTCATTCCCTGGTGTATCATAGATCATGTGGGTGACGGAGTTAGGTTCATAAGTTATGATAGCACGTGTGATAAACGTCGTATTCAGAGGGCTTATTTGAATGATAAAAAAATTTTGTTAATAATTTTATAGATTAGAACGTTTCAGGTTATATTTAGTGATTGCAAATGTAAAAACCGCAAAAATAATTTACAGAGAAACGGGAATGTTTACTGCTTATGGTGACGGAGTTTATATATGTTTACTGCTTATGGTGACGGAGTTTATATATATATATATATATATATATATATATATATATATATATATATATATATATATATATATATATATATATATATCACAATTTACAAAATGGTTTTCAGTACTGTTGCAAAATTATTATCAGGCACACATTATACCCATTTCACTCCAACAAAGTATGCACATATATCTATATATTTAGTCAAGCGATATTGATTTTGGTTGATACTGACAACAGAAAGCATTCGCTTTATGTCAAATATCTAAAAAACAAAAACAACAAAAAAAACAACAACAAAAACACCAAAAAAACAAAAACAAAAAAACAATGAAACTAGTTCAGATCAGTTTATTTTCATTCAACTCTGCTATATTTCATTGTGTCTTTAAATACGAGTTTTTTCCTCTTGTGTGTACCTTTTTCTGAACATATGGGTATAGTCCGCTAATGCATTTTCCATAGGCGGTAATGTTAACGTTAGGGTTTATAGCTCCGGTCCTAATTTTCGTTCAGCAACGAGGGACTCTTGAATGAAAGCTAATCAAATTGTCTCTTTTCTGTTTAAATGTCGTGGTTTGAAGTCAGATTCGTTTTCCAGCAAAATGCGTCTGTATTGAAAAACTCTGAAAACGAAAGTAAAAGTAGGGAATTTCAAAGTTTTGGAAAGGGTGTACATCAAACAATTTCAATTCTTTTCTTCAAATGATAATTCAATTTTGACACTTGTTTTTAAAATTGCAAATCCTCTTTTCTGACATGTGTCAAGCATTCTGATTTAAAATGTCCAAATAAATGTATATATACACTCTGCAAGTATAGGAACTATTTCGCTTAAAGGCATCAATTCTAAAAATAGTTAGAGGGATATACCCATATCCTGTAAAGTTTACAATATTTACTGATAACACATTTGATATTATTCATACATCTTTATTCGTGTACAGTAACGTTGAATTCAAATTTGATATGATACCTTGACATTGGTGACGATGCAAGACGTGTAACCTTCGTTACCTAAAGTAACGTCTTAAAGATCGACTGAATGGTCAACAAATTAACCATCAAATCATCCTTAAATTTTAAAGTATGATAATTTAAGCTGTAAACTTTTATAATGTAAAAACCCATAAATTACAGCTTTAACTCTTAGAGTTTGATTTGGGGTGTCATGTTGTTTTGTAAAAAGGTTTCAAAAATTCTCTGGTAGTCCTGGGGGTCAAAAAACTGGTAAAAAATGGCGTTTTTTTGTTTTGTTTTTTTTTGTTTTTGTTTTTGTTTTTTTACAAAAAACCTTCTTCCTCGAACTCCTTCTACATTTTCAACAGTAGACAAATCATCTCTTGGAATATGTTTTAGGGTATCCTATAGATGCGCAATAAGGTTTCGGAATTTTCAATTTTGTCCTGGGGGTCAATTAGTTGGCAAAAAATGACGTGTTTTTTTTTTGTTTTGTTTTTTTTTTTACAAAAAAAAATGGTTTCAAAAACGTCATTTTCTTTTTGCAGTAGCCAAATGATCTTCTAGAATATGATTGGGGGTGTCATATTGAAGTGTGATCAGGTTCCAGAATTTTTTTTATTATGGGGATCAGTGGGCAACAAAAAATGACGTTTTTTTTGCAAAACAAAGTATGGTTCCCAGAACTCCTCTTACAACTTTTGGGGTAGCTACGTCATCTCTTGGGATATAATTGGGGTTGTCCTATAGATGTGCAATAAGATTTTAAAAATCTAAATTTTCTTTTTTAGAGGTCCGCGTTGCTCTGCTTTGAATTTGTATTTCGTTTTATGAATTTTTGAGATGGTTTACAGTTTGTTATTGTTATTTTCATGAAGATGTCATTGCATAGTAAATAAATTAGTACAAGACGCAATGCGTGCGCAATTAGTAAAATATACCGGATGCTCGGGCCCTGTCTCTCTTTGGATGAGAGCGTTCCGTATCGCCGTGGGTGAGAGAAAGACAATTGATCCTTCGACATTCAATGATCTGGAGGGAATTCTATTCTTAAATGTAACTGACGCAGGGATGAAATTGACGCTAGTAAACGTCGAAATATGAATCGTTAACCGAAGTTTCTTTTATATAAAATAAGAAGATTTGAAATGCACAAGACTGTGTAGTTAGCTGCTTTCGTTTAAAGATGCTTGCTCCTCCATTTTGGGCCACTTTAGTCTAAAAACAATGTGTCATATATTAATTCTACTTGTAAATTCATAATTTACAATGCCAAATAAACTGTTAAAGGAAAATTACCTAACTACAAAGTTTAGTTAGGGACTATATTTTGTGGTAAATGAACAATGAAAAAGAAAATGAACATTTTTCATAACTCAGTAGCCTAGAGTACCGTTTCCTATAGTTTTCAGTGCAGACCAAAGATAGCTTGTGCATTGGAATATTTTTATATGGTTCCGAAAAACATAAATTAACAATTTTTTGATATTTCTGTCGACATACATTTTTATAGCCTATATAACATGTATTAGTTAATAAAAGTCAAGAAAAAATGAACTCTATTTTTGCCAATAAAAATAAGATCAGCTTATTTAACGCCATATCTCAAATTTTACATAAGAGACCATTGCAATGCTTGAAGTTTTATTTTCTGAATATATAAGATTTTTCTGAAAAATCTTTTATAATTTGAGAAAAAGTTTATTTTAGACTTTTAAATAATTTCTTTGCATGTTGAATTGTTACTAACTTAAAACAGCGGAAAAAGTCAAAATATTAATTACGTGAAGAAAATGAGAACTTTTTTTCTGAATGATCATTTTAATTTTATTTATTGCAAATTGCATAAATTTGTATTTGTGCCATGGTTCATTAAAAAAAGTATAAAAGGAAAAGCGATTTATGTGCAGGTTGCATTTCCGTTGCAGAAAAGTAAAAATTAAAACTAGTACACCATTGTGCCAAAAGAACATTTTTAGAAATCAATAATTTTTTTTTAAATATTGGTTAAATTGTGTGTGTAGATTTTTTAAGAATACTCTTGAAAAAAACTTTGAGGTCATAGGATCCACTTCCCTTAAACACCATTAACGACGCTGAAAAAAGAAACAAATGTTCTTATTGAGGTACTAATACGACAGGAAAAAGTCAATGGGTGGAAAAACATGAAATAGAGGTGAATTATACATAATTTTGAAAACATTATCAATAAAAGTATGTACGCATTAAATTAATAGTATAAAATCAAATACAAACATATGGTTTTTTTTCTCTATAAACAATATGTAATCAAATCTGCTACAAGCTGCTGTCAGGGCGTTATCAAGTATATTCGTCTAAAACATTCATAATTATATTCATCATTTGTTACAGTACAGCTGCACCTTAAAGTATCTAAATCTAAATTTACATACATGTGGGGCTTTAATGACAAAAGTATTAGCACATTGCAGCCGATATAGGGATTCGGCAAACTGTTTTTGTTTACGCGGTATTCTTAATGAGCTTATAATTTCTCGAATGTACGCTTAAACGACACATCACAATTGCGATAAAGGGTGGGTTTTGTAACCAAGTAAGTCAAAATCTTTATTGTGTCTTCTTAGTGACCGTCAGGAGACTGTCGGTAATGTGATAAGAAAGTTGTAAGAAATCGTGCGTTTCTGGTAATCTAGCTTAAACATGAAATATTAAATACTAAATAACTACATGATACAAACATGTATCTTCAAAAGAGTTAACCAAAAAAAAAAAAATAAAATAAAAAAGAAATAAGACATCACTGACCCCCAACCCCTCATGTTTTATTATGTCAAAATTATACTGAATACATATAATCTAAGTAAACTGAACTTATTTCATATTTTTTTTATATTCGAAAAGCTTTTATAATATTTCTAATCAAATTGTATCTATTTAAGACATTTATAGTGATAAAAGGACACACAAAAATGATGCGGCTTCAGACAGCATTTTATCGAAATTTGATTATTAGGCATAATTGAAAACACCATTTTATGAAATAATATTGCTTAAGTAAAATCACTGGCAACAACTGTCAATCGGGCTGAAATTGCATTTTAGGCGAAAAAAGGTCAAACAAATGTTTTGTCTACAGATTACAATGATATGCTTGTCAAGAAATCCTTAATACAAAACATTGATGAATGAGATTCCTTAAAACAAAGATATGCATTGTTCAATATGGAAATACCAGAAACTCACTGTATAGACAGCTCGGGTGAGCAAGGCATGTAAGCATACATATATATACAATTCTAATATGTCGCATTGTTAGTGTATGGAAAGCCAAATGGTTCAATAATTTATGTAATTAAGCAATGTGATTTGCCATATTCGATAAATGTAAATAGAGAAATGCTACTTGTTAACTGTTATTTTGTCTTCGAACATTGTAAATAAACATTTGCGTATCGTCATTATCAATTGAAGTCTGATTGAAATACCCGGTATATTCTTAAAATAATGTCTTGTGCGGATCTTGCTTCCATGATTTTTCTTCAGTTAATGAAGGTTCCGACGAATCGATAAACGGTCCGTGCAGAATTCAGTCCTGTCAGTTTTTCCAGAGCTATGAATTGCAATCGATTTTCGTAAGAAATAGAGGGAATCATACTAGATAGATGTAAATATATAGAAATAAACGTTGTTGAATAAAAAAAATCTTCTAACAGAGGTGAATTAAATATGATTTTGAAAAGATTTTTTTTTTAAAGTATGTACGTATTGACCATGTCAATAATCTTGAATAAAATTAAATGTAAATGTATATCTAATTCTAAAAAAAAATGTAATAATCGTGTTGAACAGTCTCTGTTTTAGATTATGCCAAAATTTAAACATTGTAGTCTCGCACTCGCAATAAATGCCTAACAATTCCCCTTACCTATAAGATCTCCATGATGTTACTTTTCATTAGATGTTTGTTTACCCCTATATTTAAAAACTTGTTTAAAATACTGTTCGACAAGAAATAATAATCAAATATTATATAGTTATGTATATATTTTTCAGTGTCTTTCACGGTCTGTGACAACAACACGAATCAATTTTGTTTTGTACAGTCCAATGAATTCAAATGATGTATTGTTGGGACGCAAGCGTGATCAAATCTATCATAAAACCCTTACAGTTTTGTTGGATTTGACCACGCCCCGGCCAAAATTATCACCTCATAATACTCAACGAATGATGTATTGTTGGGGCGCAAACGTGATCAAATCTATCATAAAACCCTTACCGTTTTGTTGGATTTGACCACGCCCCGGCCAAAATTACCACCTCATAATACTCAACGAATGATTCCTTATTCCTTTTATTTATATACATGTTATTTTTAGCACTGTTCATTATTATTTTATGTTTAAGATTTCGGCGCAGAAACGCACGATTTCTTACAACTTTCAAATTTTAACCGACCATCTCTGATGGTGTCTACGAAGACATAACAGTTTGACTTCATTGATTACAATATCCGCCTTTTTTCGCAATTGTGTTGTGTCGTTTAAGCGTACATTTGAGAAATAAGCTCATTAAGAATACCACGTAAACTTTACAGTTGTTATTCCTATTCAAGGTGCAAAAATTTGATTATGAGTGTTTGCCGATCGAGTCCACATATCGGCTGCAATGTGCTATTACTTTTGTCATCAAAGCCCCAAATGTATATAAATTTAAATTCGGATGTAGATACATTTAGGTTCAGATGTACTGTAACAAATGACGAATATAAATACAGATGTTTTAGAAGAAAATACTTGATAGCGCCGTGCATGACAACAGCTTGTAGCAGATTTGATTACATATAGAGAAAAAAAAAAACAAGATCCGCATGCCATCTGATTAATACGAATGACGGGAAACTTATCTCTGAGCGCTTCCTAAGAAAAGTTTTTTTATATTTTTTTTTTATATATTTTATATATTTTTCTTACCATGAATTTGTGAACATTTAACCATCGATTCCCAAAAGAAACAGGTAGATGGCACAATATCGATAAAACTTTAAGGAATTGCACAATGTGTGACTCTAATAGCATTGGGGATTAATTTCATTCTATTCTAGAAAGTACACATTTTGTAAACGATAGAAAAACGATAGAAAAATGTTTTTGTCCAAAATATATTATATGAAAACTCAAATATTATACTTTACGAGCTAAAGAATACTTATAATTTAGAAAAACTAATTTAAAAATGTCAAGATTAATATCAAGAAAAAGTCTGTTCTTCCCAAAAAAAAACAACACACCAATCTTTATCAACCTATCATATTAGGAACTATATATGTGATGTCTAATAATATGCATATACTTTACAAAACCATCCTTAAATATATCTGTTATATACCAATTCCTTAAATTGTATTTTTAAAAATCGGACCAAGCAGCTTGAACATTTCTTGCATAATCGTACAAATTTGGAAAGACATTTAAAAAGCACAATCTTGGACTTAAATGAAAAGTATTTTGATTTTTCAAAAGATATTTTTGAAAAATTGCCATTTAAATCGACATTTCTGCTGATTTCATTTGTTCGGTCTAATCTAATCAATTGGAAAAACAAACAGACTGACTTTCAAAAGGAATTCCATCTATCCTTATCTAAGCTTATTGTAGTTTTAACAAACAATTGAATAGAACTTGTATACTATTCAATTCAATTCTATAAATATATACTACTTATACTATAATGTACGCAGTTATAATACTAAAGTACACTTATCTATAACGACATTGATAACATTTTTTTTTCAATTGATCATTCAATTCCGAAAATGCGTATATATATATTAAAAAATCTATTTTAAATTTCTACCGACCTCAAAGTAGAATATTTTGTTTGATTCCCCCGTGTTTAAAAGAAGACTGGGAAGACATGACATGACAGCTAGAGACGTGTTCGATTGGTCTTCCCTCATTAGAACAAAAGGCTGAATCTATATAAGGGGATGGGAACCATATGTTTTGTCATTCTATTAAGTCATTTCTTTAAATAGAAGGAACAAACCTAACGGCATATGAAGTTGCTGACAAATATCTATATGTTCATTAATTCTTTATTTATTTTATTTTCACAATCGCTGGATCGTACCGAACAGACACAAGCTGTTTCCATCAGAGTACTTAATAGCATGGGTTATTGTGTAAAAGATAAAAAATTGGAAACAAAACTTTAGTAATATTACTCACCCGAGTGACAGTTTTAAGCGATTTTTTTATACACCGAACCTAATGCATAACTTTACATTCTGATGCGTTGTGTTTCAATTAACTCATTCAGTATATTTTAATTTCAATCTTAAGGCCAGCTGGTTTTTAAGCATAACTTATTAGTTATTGTAGCGCAGTGTGAATTGTTATGTTCTAAATCTCATATTGCGGAAGTTGATTATTATTTTGGGTAAACCTGTCTATACAATTATTGATAGACATCCAATGATATATTTCAGTTGTTTTATTCACTTAAGACCAGTTCACTGGTACATGAGGTTCAACATAAGTATATACAAAGGAACACAAATAAATAGTCAAGGCTCACATGTACAGTAGTAGTAATAAAGATTTTTAAAAAGTTGAATTATACAATACAGTAGGTTGTGTGTGTTCGTTTTAGGAAGAGCAGACTTTGAAAATTTTTGTATAAATCTTGACAATATTATTAGGGTTTTATTTCTTAACATCATAAGTATTCATCAGTTTTTTAAATTCTATAATATTTGAGTTTTCATAGTATCTCCTGGACAAAAGGATTTTTCTATCGTTTACAAAATGTATACATTCTAAAATACTAGACTTTGACGCGTGCGTGCACGGGTTGACATTGCATATCGGACATTTACAAAATAGGTACATCGACACACCTTATTATTGACATTTACATTACAAAGCTTTTAGCCTACAATACTGCTATTAATTTCACTATACTTTCCTTAGTTTGAATAATCCTAACTGTGTCTTGGAAAAGACCCTCACCACAGTTAGAATGCCTCCTTTACACTTAGTACCCGTAATGTAGCAGAAAATTGCAGAATCGCTTTTGGAGAAAGTTTATGAAGTTGCCTTGAAAATAACAGTCAAGTTCATCAGAACAAACCTTTTTGAGACTGCAAATACCTTTCAACTAAATATTTTAATCCATAGAATGGATTCTTTGTAAAACTGGGTCCGTACGATTATCATAAAACATATTTTATCTTCACTCTCCTAACAAATATAATGTAACTTTTTTGTGTGTAATCAAATATTTTTTATCATCACGAAGACAAAAGTAAGTACTTAGTTAAAATGTATATTTGTTATTTTATACTTTCTCTCATCAGAAATCATTAATATATATGAACAGAATATATAGCAAAAGTCCAATGAAAATTTACCCGTATTTGTATTATCATTTCTGAGTTTATTCATGCAGATGAGATATTGTGGAAACATAAACTAAAGATCCCGTTAGCGTGAATGTATTGCGCAAGCGCAAGATTGTAAAATCCAAAAAATCCAGGTGATTTCCGGGATGTTTTGAGGCATTTTCGTTGGTTATTAATTAGCGAAGCTTAACTTAGAAAAAATGAAAACAAATTGGTAATCTTCAAGTACCGATGATGTTTAAAATGTGTAAAACAAATGACAGTATTCTTCCGATTTCTCGGTATTAAAGACCAAAAATTCGAGTCTATTATTTTAATATAGTAGTATAGATAATGAAATTCGTCCCTAATGCTATTAGAGTCACACATTGTCTGTATCATGCCATCAACCTGTGTCTATTGGGTATATACCAGTACATTCATACGATAACATCAATAATTTCTGTATAATTGTGTTAATTTAATTCACTATTAAGAACGAATAGGGACGTTCGTTTATCCCTCTGATCTTTCTCCCTTTTTTGATATCGTGTACATAAAAAGATATGCCAATAATAGTATTCAGTATTAAGATTGATCAGGAACACTTATGCTACGCTATTAAAAACAAATTATGAGGCGAGAACAGTAATAGGAGACAAAGAAACGATAAACTCTTCAACAATAGCTAGGGTCGCTTTGACCTATTTATGTGTATCATACATAGATAGTCCTACCGGTATATGTATGTCACCATAGTCTACATATGTTGCACAGACAGTCGTTATTGCAGAAAGGGGCCAACAGAATAAGCACGCACTACTACCGTATAACTGGATATCTTGATAAAATAAGCAGATGTTAACAATTATACCAAATATATATATTATCAATAACAAAATCATCTCATCTGATGACATTGCTTGCTTGCATTTTGGAAAAGCCAGTTTCAGCGTACATTCTTTTTTGTCATTTAACGATATTATATATATGTTTGTGTAGTTTGAAATAATAATCCCAAAACATATTTTGAAAATGTCTTTGTGATCTCACTTTGTGCCCTTTATTTATTTATTTATTTATTTATGTGAGACCATTTTGATCCGGAATTTATATAATCATAGTGCTGATCTTTCGTCTAGTCTATTAATTTAGAATTCACATCCATAAGGAGAACTTTTGATCCATCGTCTCTATTCACTCATCAATTAGCTATTTACAGTCCTCATCAGGTATTTATTGATATGTTCTGATAATTGAAAAAAAGAATTCAACAAGAATCTGTGATCTATTGGTTTTTTAATTACAACTAAACAACTCAAAGGAATGGAATATATTTTATCAAATAACCGTTCCGTTTCCGTTTAACCCCTGTATTATTTAAAGTATCTAACCTCCGTTGACCTTTTCGTGCATATTTATATTTAAGGAATAAATAATCATTTTTTTAGTATTATGAGGTGATAATTTCGGTCGGGGCGTGATCAAATCAAATAAAGCCCGAAGGGATTTATCATAGATTTGATCACGCCCCGACCGAAATTATCACCTCATAATATTCAAAGAATGATTCCTTATTACTTATATTTATATGATTTTAAGCCATCGTACTATTAAATATTCAAATATAAATAAGCAAACCCCACTGGCGCCTCAGTTTTGCGTCATTTGTAGTTATGGGTTATATAGTACAAAATCGATACATAGTGTTATCACAGGCAAAGACACTGGAAAATGTAAATATTTTGTGTTAGAGAGGTTGGCACCTGATTAAATAGTAATTTCAATCCTCCGAAAACCACTTGAATATAAAAATGGGAACCTAAAATGTTCATTTATTTTATTTGTGACCCATGTCACATGCCATTTTTTTTAAATATAGGGCCCAAAACAGAAATGAAAATTTTCCCGAAATATTTGCTAAAAATTGACATTTATAGTTTGAACTATCATTTAGTTATGATTTTAATACAGTATGAAGTTGAACACATACAGTGACTATAAAAATAAAGTCTAAGTCAATGTTTAAAAATTCTTGCTTTACTGGTGGCTTTAAAAGCCAGTACATAATGAACACAACAACAGATGTTACAACATTTTGGAGGAATCAAATTATAACGCAAATAAAAAAAAATAAAGTAATGTCATCTTTCCAAAACTTTGCATACAAATAGTTAATGTCTCATTTACAAGTAAAACAAGTAGGGGTCACATCTCAAAAATTTGAGATATAGCATGGAATAGGCTAATTTTAGGCCAACATTGGAGTTTATTTTTACTTACCTACTATGAAATAAATATGACAAAATATATCAATAGAAATATCAAAATATTGTTTAAATGTGTTTTTAGAACATCGTGAATTTGTTGTAACACACAAACTATCTAGAAGTTTGGTCTGCGCTGAAAAATAGGAAGCTAAAGTAACAGTACTCTAAAACTAGTGAGTTATGAAAATTGTTCATTTCCTTCTTGAAAACCTTCCACCACAAAATATATTCTTTTACTAAACTCTATAAAAATGTAATTTTTAAACAACAATTTTATTCAATAAAGTTTATTTGGCATTGTAAAATATAAATATACTGCTATAATTATAATATGTGATACAGAATTTTCAGAATTTAGAGGTGACCAAAAATGGCTACCCAAAACTTAAGGAGCGAATCTCTTAAATCGTCTTCGCTTTTAGGAACAAACATTGCATTTTATGTACGGTAATTCTCAAAATATACACGTGTCATCACTTCCGTGAAAGCTAGAACAGGCGTGCAAAAATGTTGCGCAAAAAGTCTGCGTCATTAAATTGTTGTAAGAAATCAACAATGATTCATATGTAAATGTATTCAATTACTCTTTGGGTGTCTTCAAAATTACTTTGATTTTTATTCATTGTCTGCTGTTTCTTCAACTGCAAATCCTTCATCCTTCATACATGTATACACACAGAATACTTTGTTTTGTCTTTTATTCATTACAGTGGAATATTTATTATAATTTGTTACATTAATGACAATTTTATGTACAGAACGTGTCTTGGCGATGTGTTGTCATTCATTGTTATCTGATCCCGTAAAAAGTACCCTGTTAACATTTTTCACAAAATAGATTAATGTTTATATCAGTACATTTTTCGCGTGTTTTCATTTTATGGACAAGCTGTTCTCGTCGTTTTAAAAATAAAACTTGTTCGACATATGTGAGAATTACCGCCATGTTCCGCAAAATCAATATATATATAAGATATATCTGGAAACATGGTGGCCCTGTCACTCTGTTCCCCCATTGATATTTGATAATATCACTGACTGTTTGATGCGGGATCAATTATTTTAATAACTCGCTATTCTTCTCCTATTTGCCGACAATATTTGTGGAATGTACACTCAAACATGACTTGATATCTGTCGCCTTTTCAATGGGTTTATCCATATAATTTCTTCAGATAAAAACACAATTACACAGTCATCTATAAAAAATTATGATGTAATCAAAGTAAAGGTATTTTAGTTTATTGTTATTTTATGTCGAAAATGTTGAATGAGAATTATCCATAGTAATTTTTAGGATGCTGAGTCTACATTTCCTCTCCCGGCTCATTGTTGCCAATTTTTTTTTCAAAGTGAAAATAAAATGATAAATTAGAAAATGATCTGCTAACAACTGCATGGAATTCTTAGAGAAAAAAAAATGGTATAATATTTGAGTCGGGTGCTTTTTATCAGTCGGTCGGAAGAGGGCTAACCATTTTTTTATGTAACCGAATCTGTAATCTGTAAATTATAGCATTAGTACTGTATAACATTTGAGAGAGGTTGTTGGGCCCCCACCTGAGCTCTTTACTTTCTTATGCAAAACTACAGAGATATTTTGTGGTTAATTCAATCAAACATTTCTTTTACAGATACATGCATAAAACACAGTAAGACAAAGATTTGGACAGAAAAAGAATTTCATTTTAAGCACAACGCGGTCAATAGGTGGCGCTGATGAACGACGGTAATTTAATTGAGATGAAGAACTAGGAGGATATTTCTGCTTCTCCGATTTCTCCTCCAAGAGTCAATTGTCTTTTTGATATTTTATGCTTCTGTTGTCCTCTGTCGTTATAATCTAACCAACATCATAGATTTTACACCATTCATGTGGAAATGAGCTATATTAAAACCGATTCTAGCCGTCTGTAATGGGTCTAATCAACGGATTACCTTGCTAGGATGGAGGATGCGCCGGCGCAGTGCAGTGATGCGGGCACGGTCCTTTATTTGTATTGTAATGATTTGCCATGAAATTCCAATCACATAAAACCGTAATTGTCTTTCTAATGTATTTGCACGCCAAAGTGAAGGGCTTTGTAATACTAGACGGTGAAACAAGATTTGTCATAAAGAGAGACTTCCTGAAAGAGTTTCGTGAGCATTAATAAATTCATTCTTTTAGCGGCATGAAAAGATTGTTTGATGTGCAATACTTCGGAAAATCTTTCCATTCTTATTAACCTGTGTGTGTATTAACTGAGCCTTTTTCAATAAATGTGACAGTAGCATCGGTTATTGTGGTTAATCTGCAAGCAGGTTTTCTCTATTATTATACAATCCTAAAAACTGCCTGGTTCCAACTCATTAATTGCCCATAGCTCTGTAATTTACTTCTTTATCAAATATCAGGGGGAGAGAGTCTTGACATGGCTTTTGACGTGAGGGGTGAAGAATTGCATGTTACAAGTTTTATCAGCATGTCCGCTCCTGCTAGCAACCTTGTCTGCTGTTTACAAACAAAAGTAATTTGCTTTTTATGCTGATATTTGAAAATGACAGGTGCTATAGATTGGCGGCAAAAAACTTGTTAGAATGACCGAGAAGACAAAATAAAAGTGAATACGGGAGTTCAGACTGAGCATCTGTGACTAATTAATTCCTAGACCATTGACAGCGTAGGTAAAGACTACACCGGGTTCTGTTTACATATTGACATCTTTAACCTCAGCTAGGGTTCAAAAACGGAATATTTGATAATTTACTCACAAAGAAAATGTAAAAAGCACGTGCATTGATGATATTTTGATTGCACGGCCGATAAGAGGGGTTGTAAACACAAGAGAATCTTTGTGACGGGACGGTTCGCGAGAAGCTCCTGGTTTTTGTTGTGTAGTGACAGACTGTAGGAAAATATATGATGTATTACCTCCACGGTGTAATTGGAAAATTGAAACATCTATATCAAGAACCTCAGATGGTTTATTTATCTTTTTTTACTCTCATGCTTTCTTGGAACACCTCCAATTTCATAAACTTTGACATGAGAGGTAGCTCGTAGTCGTTTACATTGGCGTCTGGGACATGCACCGAGAGAAAGAGCTGAATTAATCAAGTGACGTTAATTGTTTAATTAACAACGTTAGTCTGCAGCCTCCTGTCAAAATAAGGTTTTTATATTTTTATTTAACATGCAAAACGGGAAAAATTTAATGAACAAAGTTTTATTTTTGCACTCGTTAAAACCAAAAAGGAATCGTTTCATGTAGTTCCTTTTGTAATACATGTACATGTATATATATACACTCATAATTACCTGTACATGCATAATATTTACTTGTACAGATTTTAGACTAAATTTTAAAATTTACGAAATGCTCGAAATAGATGAATTTTATGTTTACTTCTAAAATCATTTTTCAAAAATACGTACATGGGTAAAAAAATAAATAAATAAAATATGCGATTTCTTAAAAGTACCTAGACATGACTTGAGATGAAATCTTATTTTTATTTTTATGTATAAAATGGTCTACTGTGTATTTTGAATGGTTCACCAAAAATTGAATGTTGGAAGTCAAGTTACGAGGAAATACAGAGGACTTAATCTTATATAGTCATATACTTGTTTCAAATAATGTAAAGAAATTATCGTTTAAAAGTATTCGATAAACTAACTTGTGAAAAACAAAATAAATGATTCAATGTGTTCATGAATAATTTCATCAACAACAAAAAGCAACATTAGATTGATACTTACAACACATATGTACATAATAACAAAACTCGAGCTTTGTTTACTTAACTAAGAATTCTAACTTTGGTAACTCGCTTGTAACTCGAAATTTGACAAAATCAGTAAACACATCCATAATGACCATTATAGACACTAAAAATGAAAATATTGAAAAATTTGACCTCAAAATGTGTCTAAGTCCTTTAAAACATAAAGATATGAACTTGTCTACTGCATTAAATAAGAAAAAGATTTCATCATAAAAATTAAAACATACCACTTATCTATGAATATATTACAAACAGAAAAACCCCCCACTAAATTAACAAATATTAAGCTATCAAAATGGAAAAAAAATATTTACTATATATAAATATACTAGTATTCAGTTGGTGTCATAAGAAAGTGCAGAGTTATAACTGAAAGAGCAAAATTATTATCATTTAGAGAACCAATTTACAATTGAAATCATAAAACTTGCTAATATCAATGACACCGACACGTTTTCATAATAATTTACTAAGAAAACGTTTTCTAAATATAAGTGGTCGTAAGGGTTTTGCGAATCTCTTTGTATGTATCATAAGTGCATAAAAAAAGATGTTTTCTTTTTTTAGGAGATGCGCGGGAAAATATTTGAAATACCTACCCATCAACATCTATTTGTTTGAAAGGAAAAACAAAGACATCACGTACTGGGCAAAAAACGAAGGGCGTTCATAAAGTGGTTCTGCCAAGAATCTTTACGCGCTGTCACCCTCGCCCCGAGCAAGGGGTTGTAATGAGGGGGGCTCCACTGCGGGAACCTGTCTCATGTCACATTCTGGGGGAACCACTCGCTTCTTGTTCTCGTCTTAGATCTGCCAACATGATTGAATGAGAGTAAGACCAATAAATAGAATCATAACTGTCAGATCTTTAAAGATATCCTCCTTAGAGAATAGAAGAAATTTTCTGGCATACACCTGAGCTGCAGTTGAAATGTTGTTCTCGATGAAAATATGGAAATATTTGTATTGTATAATGAAACATCATAAACGCCATGGAAATATCAAAATGATAAGGGTTCGGTATTCATTTTGCCGCGTTTGATGTGAAGTGCCGTTACACAAACCGATTGAAGTGAACTGTATTTGTTTTCTCTGTCTAAGATTTTAATGAACTATCAATTATTCTGTCATCAAATAGCTGAAAATTAATAGACCAAACTCCATCAAAGAAATTTCAAACGTCCAGACTTCACTTCCGGAAATCGTCGCAGTACAGACGCTTTATTATTCTTCTTCCGGTTCTCTTGCGACCATTAAATTCTCGTTTTACTTTGTTTCTTTTACGTTATTTGCATTAATCTATGACGACCTTGCGATCTGATGTATGTTTACATTCCACTGAGAAGTGAGACCAAATCGAAGAACATCAATAATCGCGACAGCTTCATTAACATAGATTAAAGAGATGGCTTCGCTTCTAGTCTGATAAGCCTGATAAGCACACATTGAACAGTTGATGTCTTCTTTGCGTAATAAAGCGATAAACTTTATCGTGAAATCCAGTATAGCTGCTTCTATAGAATTCCGTGTATTCAATTATAAAATGACTTTCCCCTACTTTTTTCTATGAACAGCTATATAAAGGTCAACAGAGTACACGATCAATGGTACCAACGAGAACCCAATAACCTCGTCGGATGCATGTTACATAAAGGAGGCTTATGATTTCCAAATGCCTGCTTATTCCTAACCATTTTACATGTTTTATTAACAGCTACCTTATTAACGAAACTGACGTCCTCTTTTGTGCAAGTGGTAGAATCGATCGAAAGGCTGGTTCTCCCCACTACAAAAAAATGGGAATGGTAACGTCTTTACATAATTCATAATTAGATATTTTTGGAAAGACTCGACAAAAGATTGTTTTCTTTCGTATGTATATGCACGGCTTATCATTCAAAACCCGACGATAGGGTGGTGGATATACCACAGAAGCTGATCAAATGGTGATCATCCAATCACAGGGGCTTGGTTGTTGGATAGTGAATTTCCTAATTATTTGTTCCCCAAGAAAAAAATGATTAAAATTGGTAATCTTATGTGTATTTCTGTGTATTGCAATAAATAAATTCACTGAACATTGAATACACTTTTTTAACATGACTGAAACGGGGGATTTCAGTGAATTTATTTATTGCAATACACAGAAATACACATAAGATTACCAATTTTAATCATTTTTTTTCTTCGGGAACAAATAATTAGGAAATTCACTATCCAACAACCAAGCCCCTGTGCATCCAATAGGTCGGGTTCACAGACTCGATTGAACCTTTGTATCCCGGTTTTACACGGCAGTGACAGTTTCTAAACTTTGAATTTTTTTAAAAGAACAACAGAGATGTCGGAATACCCAGAAAAGGCTGGAATTTGTTAATTACATACCGAATAAAACTTTAAAACAGCAATGTCACATACTGTGAAAGTTATTCGGTGGCCATATTGGAACCATTATTTTGGAACAGTCTTATTCAACGAAGACAGTTAAGTAGGCTCTCTGCAGCAAACTTTATACAAAATTTAACTTGGTCCTAAAAAAGCAATTGAGTTTTCGATAGAAATGCGCAGGCACGTAGCATCTTTTTTGAATGTGGGGCAAGCTTATGATCACAAAAATCTTGACAACCAAAAAAAACCATTTATCAGAATCTTGAAAATCCTAATCCCTGGGTAGATGGGGGTGGGGGTGGGGTAGGGTATATACATATAACATCAATTTCATTTTGCTTTTCTTTACTTTCACTTAAATTGTTTATACATGTATTTATTTATTTATTCACCAATCAAGGGCCCTCAGGGGGCATATACATTCTTAAAAAAATAAATAATAATAATATCATGATTATAACAAATAATGAATGAAATACTGCTCACAATGTCCAGGCAACAATATGCAAAATGTTTCATTAATACAATGAAATATATGTACAGGATTTACACATCAGTGAATACAACAGCTATACAGAAACAAAGTGGCCTGAAAACAGAGAGTACCAAGGGACGGTGCCTGCACAGTCGATTAGACTGGTCTACTTGTACTCAAAGTGTTCAAGCCAGTATGCTTATACATAACATAACCCCCCCCCCCCCCCCAACCAAAGTAAATACATCTGTATATATAACTATAACCATTATATTCCACCTTTAAGAATCATTTCACTGAGTTGTACAAGTACTTGTAGATCTTCAGTTGTCATAAGCCAGTAAAATTTTTGGTTATTGTCCATATATTGAAAATTTTTACAAGAGTCATTAGCTAATTTGTACAGAGTATCTCTTAATGCCTTATTATGATCACATGAGAATAAAAAATGTTTTTCATCATCCACTGATTTGACATTACATCTATTACAGTATCTTTCTTGTCGTGGAATGTCTTGATATCGTCCTCTTTCAATATTAAGTCTATGAGCGGAAATGCGAAAACGAGTTAAACTTCTCCTCTGCTCAAATTTTTTAAGTAATCTTAGGTAGTTCTCTTGGCCAAAATTTTGCTTAAAAGTGCTGTAGCAACTTAGTTTTTTGTCAGCAATATAGTGAATTTAGAATTCCATTCTTTAATAAAATATTTAAATAGATAGTCTCTAAGTGCTCTTTTGAATTTTTGTTTTGTTACCGACAGTAAATTGTTTGTGCCATCAATGCTGTTAGTTAAAAAATGAATTGAGCCATACCAGGAGGGAGTATTTTGTTGATTCACAATAAGCATTATACAAAAGTGGAAATGATTGACTTTGATTCTCAAGTCTTTTTATATTTTCTCCAAAGAGTGGTGGCCCAACTACATGACCATTCACCTTTATATATGTAAAATTAAGAAAAATGTTTGCTACGACAACAAGATAGCCCCCCCTCCCCATGCACCCCACCCCCCTCCCCATGCACCCCACCCCTTGATGCTACGTGCCTGATGTGTCAGTGTATATTGTTGTTTCTTCATCCTTATTGTCATGTTCCAAAATTGAATTTACACAGTTTCCATCACTTTTGGTTTTTTATTTGAAACATGCGTTAAAATGAAGTAATGCCAATAATAGTCAGAAGTTCAGGCCTCCTCTAAACTTTTTCATACGTGTAAATTGGAGCTTTTACAAAATTTCGACAATGTAATTTACTATGAAATAAAAACGTCAAAATTAACGTTGATTTATGTTGCGTGCGGCATGGTTTACTCTTTAATCAAAAGAAGCATTGAACATTTACATGGTTCTTGATAATAAACAATACAATACACATATCATTTGAATTATGTGATTGTCGCCTATGTACGATATCTGTGACGTTACTTTTAGACCAACCCTTGTACATGTATTATTTATATAAGAATTGTTTACGATTGGAGTACTTTTCACACATTCCTGTGGAGCTATTCCTATATAACACCAGAGGAACAAGTGCAGTATGCGGAGTATGTTAAAAAGATAAGTTAAAAAGATGAATGTATGAGACGGACGGCTTGTAATTCGCTTCTTATTGTTTTAGAGAAAGGGAGTGCAGGCATTGTTTACAACATTGACATCAATTAATGGAGATATCACGCGGCAATGAGCGGATGTCAGAGGAAGACCCGTGGGAACTAAGTTATTAGAGCAGTTCCTCCGATTCCCGTGCCAAAATCCTGCTCAAGAAAATCTGTTTTTCTTTGCGAATGTTCACCTTTTCAGCATAAGATAGACGGATGCTTGCGGCTTAGGTAATTTTCGGAGTTAATTTTGCGCGATCTTGCTGCGAAGATTCAGTGGGAAAATTTCTAAATCTGACACATCGCAAAGGTGTATATAAAAACTTATCATACGTAAAATATACATAATGCATTTATCATCTGCCATTTTATAGATCTTTTAATAGTTAACCCAATTTCTTATCGTAAATCAAAAAATTCATTAAAAAGTTGTAAATATGAACAAAAAACAACACATTAAATTAATATAAAAATTATTCTCACAATATATCGGTGCATGATGCAGTTGTGCGCCAGATGTTGGTATTTACTACAATTACACGTCGTTACGCGGGCGATCCTCTCCGATCCCGACATCTAACTAATCGCCGGGGACGGCCGTTTTCGAGTGCTCTTGAAATTCTGTTGGAGCATTCACTTCACCTTTCACGTAATAACTCTCCCGGAAAAAAAAACCGAACTGCGTCGGCGTGCGGAATTAATTTTGATTAATTATTATATTTGCATTAACTACCCCCCCCCCCCCCCCCCGCTCATTCAAATATAACTTTGTCACGACGAGCGCATAAAATTATCTGGTTGCAAATTGATTTCTTTCTTGTTGTCATCGTGTAGGAACTGTTTTGTTAGTTTCCCATTCAAGCGCGAAATCTCAGATTTTTTCCCCAAAGACGCTTAATTATTTGTATTAATCAAATGAGAAAGTGCTATCTAATCGAAGTATGTGTATTTTGATAGTTTATATCTATTTATATTAATCAAATGAGAAAGTGCTATCTAATCAAAGAATATGTATTTTGATAGTATATCTATGAAAATCTCGAAGTTATAAGTATAATTAGAACTAAATGCTATATCCCCCC
This sequence comes from Magallana angulata, assembly GCF_025612915.1. Classification (NCBI taxonomy): domain Eukaryota; kingdom Metazoa; phylum Mollusca; class Bivalvia; order Ostreida; family Ostreidae; genus Magallana; species Magallana angulata. The sequence continues at coordinate 48,936,998 of NC_069113.1, forward strand.
CCCTTTTCAAATAGCGGGATGATAGGGTATAATTGAAAAGATTTTTTAGATTAGAACTGTCGCATAATTGAGAAATTGTGGGGATAAACAAACCAATTAAAGAAAAACTCTGCAATCTAACAAATTCAGTGTCAAAAATTGTATTTATGTTTATTCTGTATTTATGGTCCTCAAAATTTTTGGTTTGCGTGAAAAAAAACTGAACTTGAACTTAATACATTCGGAACAATCAAAATTATAGGCCATATGTACAAGCAATTTAAATATTCTTTAAAATCAACTTCAGTAGAACGGTACCTTATTAAAGATTAATTACAAAAAAATTTAGATCCGTTTAATTGCTAAAAAAAAAATCTCATTTCTGTGGAATGTTTATAACCAATAGTTGTTCACCTGGGATTCGAGTTCATCAATATAAAACAACATCACAGGGATTCATAATAAGTGATGTAGACAAAGTAAAAAGCGTCTGACGAGACACAGACATTTCATAGCAAACTTCAGAAGACATTAAATCTATTCACCGTGAGCCGCTGACACGTCGTCCTCATTGTTTCCACACAAAAAGAAAACGATTGAACATTTAATGGCTTTAACGTTCTTTTCTTCTATAACACTACAGAGAGATCATTCAATGGCAATGAAATGCACTTTGAAGTTTGAGTCTTCTTTTATGCTTATCTGTTAATTACTGGTGAAAAAAAAGATGCATGTACCTTTTCCCCCATTTAACTTCTGAGAATTTTCATTACGTAATTTTAGTTATCACTGTTAACTGACCCATTGCTCGTTATATTGTATTTTTTTAATTGCACATAAAGTCTTACAGCGAGCAAGGAGAAACAACTCCACACTTAAGTCGAGCGGGAAATTTGAAAAAAAAATAAGGCGATTCTTTTAAAATGTTTGCATTCATGAAATTAAAATTTAGGGATAATATTGATTTAAAAGGGGATGTTTGGGGCTTCTGAAACGTATACCATGAAAAACACATACAAGTAGAAAAAGGAAGTAAAGGATTAATTGACTGGTAGTATAACAGGAAAATGACTCCAGACTTCAACACAATAATCAACATAAAATATGTATGTCTATCTGTAGAATTTATTATTATAACTACTATATCTGCATCAAGCAATTGTTAGAATAAATACATTTCTTAAAGACAAAACAAAAATGAAATACATTTCATTAAATCATTGCTGAAGTAACAAAAAATCTCAAACTATCACAGCCAAAAACAAGTCAAAGATGATCAGAAATATATAAATAACGGAAAACAGATCTCACTTAAGTCGGGCGTGTCTCTTACAACCAACAACATTTTCACAACTTCACAAGCACTTACAGTAAATGTTCATGTTTAAAGAATATAATTACAATCTGAGAATTCTTGAATCTACAACCCAAACTTGATAACACGATACAATATACCATACATTTGATTAAGGAGCACATGTTCGTATATTCAGAATACCTATAAAATCTTTGTCTCGAGAAATGGTTGCTGTTCAAAACAATACATGAATGAGTTGACTGGACGGATACACAAACAATGAGATTTCCTGAAGAAACAATGTACATAAAGGCATGTAACATATAAATGTACCACTAAATACTCAAAGCATGTAAAGTCCTCAAAATGTTCTGATAAATGTACTGATAATAATAGATATGTAATATATATGTATATAATTTTTACATGTATCGCTACACCTCCTTTAGCTATGAAATGTCCTCACAAGCTTTCTTGATGTATACACAATGACACCTATTATGAATTCCACAGACATACACGTACCACAAAACCTGCTGCCTGGCGGTGGAAAATATCACAAACATATTGACACATGTAATACAACATATTGACACATGTAATACAACAATGTAAAATATCCTAGTATAAAATACATATATCTATCTCTGTAAATATTTCATAACACTGACTAAATCTACAAGGATAGAATGTCTAGATAGGTTTTATATCAGTTCTAAAGTATACCAACTCAACCATTTGTTTAACGTAAAGTTTTTAAATTCTAAAATCTTCCATAGCCTGTTTTGATGAAATAAACAAGAGTATCTCTTTTTATCTCTCACTCTCTGGAGCCAAGATTGTTACAAACACCTCCATACAAAGATACTGAAAGAGAAACAGAACATGAATGAATGCAACTTACATTTCATGCTCATACATCCATCACTTATAACACTGACATCAATAAACTCACATCAATAATGCTTTATGCAATCTAAGATATTTCACACCTATTAAAATCATAAAATATGCATATAAATAAAATTAACTGATATTAAGGATGAATAAGCAGTGTGCGTGTACTAGGATTTATACAATCCTAACTATAGGATTTATACAATCCTAACTATAGGATTTATACAATCCTAACTATGTCCTTACCTGCAGTCATCCCCTCCCGTGCTGATTAAATATTTGTCATCAAAGGAAAATCGGACATTGGTCACATGGGCCGAGTGTCCCACGAATGATTTGTGGGGAGCCTGCAAATTTAATGAAATCTACATGTAATCATAACATATAAAGGTTTAAGCAATATTATTGTAAATGATGTTTTTTACGAAGATTATCACAGTTAACTTTTTATTAACAAGGGACACAGATTCTAAACACTCATTTGTGGGTAGATTTTTAATCTTTTAAATAAAGATCCATTTTCTCTATTTACTGTCTAGAAAGGGTTGTGCACTACACACTACACAATATATATGTTTCATTAACAAACTATAGATTACAGTAATGATTTCAACAAAGTTATATTCAGTTCTGACGTGTACATGTATAAGAACAAGTAAATCTTCTTTATTCACACTCTAGACTTCATTTAAATGCTGAAAAGTACAACTGAAATTTTTTTTGCTAGTTGATGAAACTGACAAGATTTCTATGTTTCTATGAACATCTCACTCAAAAATCACATAAAGAAAGGTGGCAAACCTTTATCATTGTAAATTGAAACAAACGCCAAATTGAATTCTAGAAATCAGTCACAGCAATTTGTGGGAGAAGCTAGATTTGTATAACAGCCTGTGCATGGAAACAAAACATTTCTCTTAAGTAGAGTCCACCAATGGGGGCCAGTTTGGAATATTTAAGGCAGAAGTGAGAAGCAGAAGTGGGGTCAAAGTATTGTAAACCCTGACAACTTACACTGATGAATACACCAGCCAGCTCCAATTAAATACAAACAATCATGTACATTTGAAGTTTCCAAATGGTGCATTTTGAAACAAATTTATTGTATTTATCGATAATAACTGTCTTGCGTTTGGGGTATATATGCATATGCTGTACAGGTTCTTGCTAATTAAAGGATTTTTTCATTCATGTACTTTCTAATTAATGCTGAAATAAATTTGGAGGGTATAGATTTATAACAGATTCTACATCAAATTTCAATCCATTTCTTCATCTCCCGGTTCATTGGCATTGGTGATTTCCTTTTTGACTTTCAGTAGTTTCCTGATAAGTTCCTTCAGTTTCCATATTCCAATACATTGTATCTAAATATTGCCTTTATCTGGCAGTCTATATGAGCATTTATAATGTAGGTACTTGTCATAGACATGCGTAATAGTACCGAGTCTCCGGCATCAAGAGTATTCTAGCTGTGTACAGGAGAGGAGGAGGTTGCTACACGGGTCTATGGTTGCTGTACAACAATTGTTTGTCTATATGTACAGCGGTTTCAGTGGTAAAGCCCTACTAAAGCAGTGTGTGACATCATCAGGTGTTCCTGATTTCATACTTACTCCCTCACCAAACTTACCGTTGTCTAAAGAATGCAAACACATGAGTAAGTAAACAAATTAGAGAAAAAAGCAATGAATGATGGGGAATAGTAACTCCATGCCCAAAAATATGTGTCTGGGATAGTTCTATGCATATGCTGATCACAGTTCATTGTTATCTGTTTACTGCTATTTCTAATTAAAAACTGAATCTAAATACCGGTAAATTATTTATTTATTATTATACATCATAAGTATTAAAAATCCATTTCAACATCTGACAGTCTGAAGTGTATATGTTCTACTGTAGATTCCTTTTTCATGCAAATACAGTTGAACTTTGATATCTCGAACACTGATATCTCGAATTCAATGGGCATGTCAAAGTGATTTGTAAGTCCAAACCACTTATTTTTTAAGTATTTTACCCTCGTTATCTTGAATACTAGGATATCACAAAGTTTCTAAACAGTCCCATCTAGTGTGAGATACCGAAGTTTGACAGTACTTAATTCTGCGATCCAACTGTTTCACATCAAATCATGAACATATAAAATTGTGAATGCAGTTTTAAAATATGCCAAAAGTGATTCTCAGGATTTCACGCAGATATTTATTCCTTGCGTTTAATTAGGAATCATCAGTATGCATATTAACTTTGTTTACAGGAGTTAAGCTTAATACTTATTTGAATAATAAATAAAGCTTCACTTACATTTACTTCAGAACAAGGGAAATCAAACAGTTTGACAAAGCCGAAGTCGTCGCCAGTGGCAAGGGCTGTTCCCAGGTGCGACAGATGGGCACAATTAACGTCGGCATTACTAGAGTCCTTTGGCCAGATCCCCACAACTTCCTTACCCAACACACTAAGAGGTGAAAATTCATAATCAGCGCATTAGTAAAATTTCATTCGGTTTGATTAAAAATCAAGAATTATAAGACAATTTTTTTTTCTAGAAGCAACTGTTGATGAAAATTCCTGTGTGAAATGGTCTAACTCACCTAGTCCATGAAGCCCATGTAATGCTATCAATGATTTTCTGATCCTCTATGATTTTTCCACTTGGTACCTCAAACACCTGATGTATATATGCACCTGTGCTCACCTTGAAATAGAGGTTCTACTTGTAAACAGACTTTTTCTTGGTCATTTCAATGTGACAATTATCAAACTTAATTGATAAAAACTTTGATTTTAATAGACTCTTTGGTAAGAAATACTTTAATGTATATAAACTTGAGCCTCACTCTGATATATCTGCTGTCGGCGGAGAAGTCCATCTGGATGACAAAGCTGGGGATGCCCTTACAGTAGCCACTCCTGTTGAGGGCGGGGCCAGAGGACAGGTCATAGAAGTCCACACAGTTCTCCTCCGAGCCCACTGCAAGGTGCTTTTTGTCCGGGCTGAATCTACAGTGCAAAAAAAACAAAAAAACAATGTAAATTTCTCCAGTGCTAATCAATTCTTCTGCACATCTTTTTGTACATGTAATTTTAAAAATAAAACATATAATTATATTGTATTAAGTCAAAATTATTTCATTAACCAACTTTTATTAGCGACGGCTTAATTTGCAACGTTATACCAGAGATATTTTTTTGTTAGGCTAATTTTGTAAAAAATTAAGAGTGATAGTTAATGGCCTGGTTTAGGGAGAGATGTCCTTGTAGAGAGTTTTTCAGAACCTCACAGAATATTCTCACACACAAATAGATGTTGGTTTACAATAAACCATTAACTGATAAGCAATACCAGAAGTTTTTCTGACATATTAAGTACATATACTCTTCATTGCTATGTGTGTAGGTACAGTACATCTATACTGATATATCATTAGATTACATCCGATGAACCTACAGAACCTGAAGTATTACATTAGAGTTGTTGGAACAAGTGTAGAGCTGTCAATGTGACAGCATTAACCGGGTTTTCTTTTATGTAAACTGTATTCATAATCCATGTCAACCCTGAATAGATAAACACTACCTACCGTATTCAGAGAAATGGAGTACTCTATATGCAATATTTTGCCAAAATTAAATGACTAAATTCAAAAGCTGGTATTTTTTTCATAAATTATCAGAAATCAAAATCCTAACAATATGCACACTTCTGATATATGTGCAATTGATCTGCAAAAGAACAACTTCCTATCTTGAAAACTGTAGGAGAAGTTATCCGTACAATGAGGGTACCCTTTTGGCAGCTGCCCGCCCACCCGCCCACCATTTTCACCATTTCAATAACTGGATTTTTCCATTGGAAAACCCGGTTAAAAAATACAGATACTGTTAAAATATACACAGACATTAGTCTCTGGCTGGGTTACCTGATGTCATACAGATACTATTAAAATATACACAGACATTAGTCTCTGGCTGGGTTACCTGATGTCATACAGATTGGAAAACCCGGTTAAAAAACTACAGATACTGTTAAATTATACACAGACATTAGTCTCTGGCTGGGTTACCTGATGTCATACAGATACTGTTAATATATACACAGACATTAGTCTCTGGCTGGGTTACCTGATGTCATACAGATACTGTTAAATTATACACAGACATTAGTCTCTGGCTGGGTTACCTGATGTCATACAGACACTGTTAATATATACACAGACATTAGTCTCTGGCTGGGTTACCTGATGTCATACAGATACTGTTAAATTATACAAGGACATTAGTCTCTGGCTGGGTTACCTGATGTCATACAGATACTGTTAAATTATACACAGACATTAGACCTGATGTCATACAGATACTGTTAATATATACACAGACATTAGTCTCTGGCTGGGTTACCTGATGTCATACAGATACTGTTAATATATACACAGACATTAGTCTCTGGCTGGGTTACCTGATGTCATACAGATACTGTTAAATTATACAAGGACATTAGTCTCTGGCTGGGTTACCTGATGTCATACAGACACTGTTAATATATACACAGACATTAGTCTCTGGCTGGGTTACCTGATGTCATACAGACACTGTTAATATATACACAGACATAAGTCTCTGGCTGGGTTACCTGATGTCATACAAATACTGTTAATATATACACAGACATTAGTCTCTGGCTGGGTTACCTGATGTCATACAGATACTGTTAATATATACACAGACATTAGTCTCTGGCTGGGTTACCTGATGTCATACAGATACTGTTAATATATACACAGACATTAGTCTCTGGCTGGGTTACCTGATGTCATACAGATACTGTTAAAATATACACAGACATTAGTCTCTGGCTGGGTTACCTGATCTCATACAGATACTGTTAATATATACACAGACATTAGTCTCTGGCTGGGTTACCTGATCTCATACAGACACTGTTAAAATATACACAGACATTAGTCTCTGGCTGGGTTACCTGATGTCATACAGACACTGTTAATATATACACAGACATTAGTCTCTGGCTGGGTTACCTGATGTCATACAGATACTGTTAAATTATACACAGACATTAGCCCTGGCTGGGTTACCTGATGTCATACAGATACTGTTAAATTATACACAGACATTAGTCTCTGGCTGGGTTACCTGATGTCATACAGATACTGTTAATATATACACAGACATTAGTCTCTGGCTGGGTTACCTGATGTCGTTAATGGCCCCTGATCTGTCTCGTCTCTTTCCCAGTAACTTTAAGTCATTTGCAGAGAACACCAAAAATTCTCCATTCTTACATCCAACAGCGATGAGTTCTCCATCCAGACTGAAGGCTACCGAGCGAGCGGCACTAACAGTCAGCTTACCGACCAATGACTAAAAAGGTCAAATCATAGCATCAAAAGGTGATATCTTAGCATCAAAAGGTGATATCTTAGCATCAAAGGGTCACATCATAGCACTAAAAGGTCACATCAAAGCATTTAAAAAACATGTCATAGCACAAAAGGTCAAATCAAATTATCAAAAGGTCATATCATACTATCAAAAGGTCATATCTTAGCATCAAAATTCATATCATAACATCTAAAGGTCAATCATATCATCAAAGGTCTCTTCAAATTATCAAAAGGTCACAGCTTAGCATAAAGTGCATGTAATGGTAGTTTAAATCAAAGATATTATTTTCTATTTAAATGAATATAAAAAGTCAATCTCTAAATTGTTTCAAAAGATATATATATTTCTCTACCCTTCTATATAAGAACAAATCTTAGACAAATTCAGTACTATTATTACCTTATTGGCCAGATCCCATATTCGTACGGACCCATCGTAGCTACTGGTTGCAAACTTGGCGGCCAGGGGGTGGGTGTCTAGCCCCCACACCTCCCCCTCCCCATGGCCGGCCACTAGGACCTGCACTGCTGCATTCTTCTCGGTGATCTCGAGGACTGTGTTATCTTTGGTGCCAACAAGGATCTTACCCTAAAAAAAGAAATATACAATGTACTACAAGGACGCATACACCTCACCAGGTTTAAAGTTAATAAAGTCCCCCAAAATATCAATACACCGCATTATCATTTCAGTACCATTATTTCATGCAATAATTAAAAGAGGAAATTTTGTTATTCAAATTTTGATTTAGATTTGTTCCCCTTTGCAAACCTTCCAATAAAACAAAAATAAAATAGATCTACCTGCATGCTACATTTAACAATATAACTTGAAAATTTGTGATGGTCTAAAATTCCATTGTCCAAACCAAGTGATTATAGAGACATAATTCATGTTGATGTTTGATGAGTTTTCTCACTTTTAATTTTTCTACATATAGCAAAAAAATTACTCTTTGCCCCTTCCATTACCTTGCCCCTACAGACAGACTTGACGACGTCAATTTTGTTGCCTGTCTCTGTCAGAGGAAAGGCGCGGCGTCTCATCATCTCCTGGTCCCACAGCTTCACCGGGCCATTGTCCTTACCCCTAGAATCACAACAACAACAATCTTGATTATGTTTTATTTATTCATCTTATATTAAATTTGCAATATCCAACCATCTCTTTCTGTAAACAATCAGATGGGTTAGTCTGAAGAAGAGGTTTGGCTACTTCTTTATTATTAACCTTCATTTTAACTTTGCTTTAAAAAAATATAAATGATGACATGAACTTTTAGTTTTTCCAACTAGTACATGTAAAGAGTACTTACGATCCCTCTTTTCCACCAGTGACAATGAAACCATCCCGTAGTGTTGTAAACATGGTGAACACTGGGCCATTGTGGGCCTTAGGAACAAGGCGGGTCAAGGTCGTGTCCTTCCACACGTACACATCCCCATTCATAGCACCGGTGAAGGTCAAATTGTTCTACAAAGTATAATGAGACACAATATCTGAGATGTTCAGAAGTTTTCTTTAATTTGTATGGATGTTCATGATAGTTATGATAAAAATTAATAACAAGGACATGAAATTGATGACACTAAAATAAGTAATACATCAATTGTAAAAGCTATTATTACAATAAATCTAAATAAATGGAAAAAACTTACAGCTCCAAATGCCACAGACAGCATGGTGTGTAGGGTTTTGATCTTTGTGCCGGTCCCAGCGTCTGTAAGAATCCCCCGCTTGCCCACCAGCTCACTGCCTGCCACTGACCAAAACTTGACATGCTTCACCCCCACGGACACAAACTGACTGTCCGAGTCCGGGCGGAACTCAGCACGGAATATCCGCTGGTTATGTCCAGGGGCACTTGCTACTTTCACACCTTGAAAAAATCACAAGTAACTTTATTATTGACCAGATTAATAAAAATTATCATTTACTCTATGCTTTAAATTTTAACTCCTGTTATACTGCAGAATTTAACATCATACAATAACATGTATGTTTTGATAATTCATCTATGTATTCTAGATCAAACTTATTTTGGACAAAATTTAGCACAGGAAAAAAAATTGTCATACTGTATTTATATAAAGGTAGACTGCAATATGTATGCATCAATTAGAGTGAATCTATGATTGTATTTTAATTAAATTATTGTAGATAAACCCCTACCATCTTGCCATCTCCACACAGCTATTTGATGATCATCTGCCAAGTCTACTGACACAATGTACTTCCCTGTACAGGAGAAATCGACTGAGCATACTCCACGAGAGTGACCTCCCCTTAACATGGACTTGGTTTCCTTGGTGACAGCATCCCACACATGTATGGATGGAGGATTTCCAATCTGACCCGAGGCAACGATGTTCTTAAACTTGCTGTGCTGGTTGACCGCTAGACATATGATGTCATCTGTGTGTTCCAGGTAGAAACTTTGATTTCCTGAAACCATGACAACAATGCCATAAGTACATATGAACATATTTCTCCAAATAAACTTTATATGTGTCCACCAACATTGTGGAATTTAGAGGACAAGAAGTGTCTGGTAAACAAACATTCTGTATCACACAAGCCAGCAAAATGAGCATGACATGCATGCTGAACCAAGACACATGGGGTACACCACTTCCTTGTAGTTTCTGTCATCAAGGATTCCTTTTTTTATAACACAATGAAGATTTGTCAACATAGGTCCTGTAGGTGTGTAGTTTCATTACGTGTTAGACGATAGGCAATCTATTACCTGTGGACAGATTCTGAACAATTCCGGCGCCGGCAGCATGGAACACAATGTCTGCCCCATCATTGATGTAGTGTAGGTTGTTCCTGGAATCAAATCCTCTGTAGCCGTGGACATACTCCAACTGTAAATCCTGTGGGACAATCAAAGATCTCATACATCATCATTCAATCAAAATTGTTATCCTTTTAGAGCCATGTTTATATTTATTTTCAATTGAAAAGCATGGGGAAAATAAAGCTTCTAATTCTAAATATTACCAAACAATTTTGATAAAAAGATTGTTAGCATTCTTTGTTAAGTCTAGGACAGTCTAGCCCACGCTTACATTGACAGGGGTGATCTTCTTGCGTTTGGAGCCTGTGGACGGGATCTCCACCCGCTGTACCTTGGGAGGGATAGGAGCATTCCTACTGACACTGGGTCTGTTAAAACAAACTTATAAATATGTATTCCAACATAAAAAATATCATTGTCTTTTAAAACACGTATGCATGAAGGATTAGAAATTTTGTTCCAAATTCATGAAGATGTATCAGCTGCAAACTTAGCACTGTTCATTTTAAAAAATGCATTAACCAGGAATATCCAACTGATACGCTGCAAGGTACAGATATACATGTACATGTTATTCAATTAAATCACATATACATGTATTGCCATTAAAGCTGATATATGTAGTACAGTGTATTAAATCTATTCAAGGACTTATTAATTTGCTATTTGTTAAGTGTTAACCACTTACTTCTCCACCTCGGCGTGCTCCTGTAGGTGTGGTTTGGTGCCCTCTTTCTCTCGGATTGGGTTGACATAAATCTTTGTGTTGTAGTCTATATTCTTTTCTCGTTCAACATCACTGTCATATCCTGTTTAGAACAGAGGTTTTTTTTTAAACCATATTAGGGAATATATTGAAATTATGAATTTCTGGATTTTGTGGTAACACACTACCATACCATTAAAAACATACTTGTCTTCGTCGAAACTATTCCTTCTCCACTTGTAACACACATAATTAAATTTTTCTTTACCTCCCTCTTCCTCAGAATCAGTGTCCGAGTCATCGCTCTCTCCACATGTGGTGTTTCTGTCCGCCGCAGAGCTACACTGCCACACCATGACCGCAGTATCTGCCCCACCGGTCGACACCAGCAGCTTGTCGTCAGCCGACCATCGCACATTGGTCACATGGGCTGAGTGACCTACATACCGCTTATGTTTGGCAAACTTTCCCTGGAATTTTTGGTATCATGATAACCAATGGAAATGGGGACAGTTTTCCAATTATCAAGTCTCATATGTATGCAGACATTTTAAATTGTTGTGTTCTAAATTCTTTAAGCATCAGATATTGGTTGTAAACATATTAATTTTTAATGTAAATCATCCCATCACTATCAATATTAATGTTGAGAAAATATTCATCCACACAGTATTAATTGAACACACAGAAATTCACATACCCAGATTTCATTTCTGATTATAACCTTAAGTTAACCAACCTTGACTGGATACTGGAACAGCTTGACAAACCCAAAGTCATCTCCAGTGGCCAGGAGTTGTCTGTCCTTGGAGAGACAGGTGGCATTGACATCTGTGATGTCACTCTTCGGTGGCCAGATCCCCTCACACGTCTTCCCTAGAACACAGGTCCATGTGGCCCAGTTAAGTTTCTCCACCTCTGAGTTACTAAGCGTCAGTCTCTTACCCCGGGGCGCTTCATAAAACAGCTGTTCCTTTGCCCCAGTGTTCACCATCAACAATTTTCCTGTAAACAGAACATATCCTTTTTAATCCAACCACAATCCAATCTATAAACCGGTTTTAACAACTTTCCTAAAAGTCAATCCAACCCATTGTAAGTCAGTTACTAAAGGTATTGAAAATTCAAATTTACCGGTAATATATGATGCATACAATCTTAGATTATGGAGGAAAAATTCTAAATTTCTGTGATAAATCTTAGCACAAAAATGCTGATCATTAAAACGAAAGGACATCTTGTGTCCTTCCCCCTGGTTTTCCCTAGGGGTCGGGGTTTTATCGCTAGCCTCTGACTAACCTGCCCCATCCCAGTCCACGTGGGTGATGTAACTGGAGGCCGCCTTGCAGGTCCCCACTCTCTTCTTACTGAGCACGTTGTAAATGTCCACAAAGTTGTCATGGGAAGCCACAGCCAGGTACTTGCCTTCTCCTGAAAATACAGCCAGGTAATGTCACGAACAAAAATTACAGCAAGTCTTTTTTATTCATAGAAACTATAGCAAGTATGTAATCAAGAGACGCTTAGCATTATTTTACCAGATGATTATTGAATGACTTTTAGGGGTTTAATTAGTGTTGCCCAGAGTTTTTTTCTGTCGCAGAGAAAAATATGACATGGGGAAAAGGCAGTTGGTGACTTGCGAGTGGGTGTTCTGTAGAAATCCCTTACCTGGAGAGAACTTAATGTCAGAGATTTCCTCTTTTCTGTGATGGAACGAGATCACTTCCTCCATATTCTCTCCATTTACAACCATGAAGCTTCCTTCAATAATTACAAAGAAACATACACGATAGTTTGACAAATTTCTGAAGTGATGTATCAACTGGTTTAGATATTCTTCACACTGAATCTAACCATATGATGTTTACAAATTACAGACATATTCATCCTTGTCAAAACATTATTACTGCAAGAGAGATCAAAATCCAAACACTTTCTCCAGCTATGAAATAAAAATAGAAGATCAAATTCTTAATTCTTTTCTCTTTAGATTTACAACGTTTACTGTGTTCTCACCATCTTTCTGACCGACAGCCAGAAATTTGCCATCAGAAGAGAAGCCGACACTCCTTCCGGCCTGTTTAAGGATCTTGTAGCTGATCATCTTGTGTTCAGTAGCCAGGTCCCACACCCTAAGAGTCTTGTCGTCACTGACCGTGGCACAAATCGGCTTTGTGGGGTGCATACCAAGGCCCCACAGCTCTCCCTGCATGTGACCCTTCAATCAAAGAAACACAAAATTGAACTACATTTACTCTGTATAACTACATGCTAAACAATGATTGACTATTTAACATATGAAATGTATTTATAAACCAATTATAATCAAATCAATATGTGTACATGTCTCTCCAAGCTTAATAGTAACTACAAAAAAAAACAAGAGAAATGCATTTGGCACACAGACATTTTGGTATAATGATATGCAGAAGCTTAATAAAAAAAATACCTAAAAAAACTTTACTTATCTTTCTGAAAAGGTCAAGCAGTTCATCACTGTGTTCTTGTTTTGCCTGTAGGAGTTTTGTCCCTTACCTGAGCCAGGATTGTCATGGGGCCACCCTTGTCCACCTCCAGCACCTCTCCATTCTTGGTTCCCACCAGGATCTTGCCATGACCCAGGACAATGGCCCTAATGGGGGGCAGGTCTGTCATCAGTACGCCCCGCGAGGACTGCTCGATCCCTGACTTCTTGATGTAGTATTGCTTCAGACAGCGCTCAAACTGGTCGTCCCACAGACCTATCATCCCGTCCTTACCACCTGTTACAAAACCCTGAAAGAAAATTAGCTTGTAATTGATAATGGATTCAAAGTATCATCTGTATGCAATGATATACCAAATGGGAATCTGTCAAATTTTACTGCAGTAGTAGACTGGTTTTCTAGAGATTTTTCTAAAATCCTCTCTCTTCTATAGAAAAAAGATTCATTAAATTTTTAATACATGTACATAAATTACACTTTAATTTAACAATTAATTCACCTTTACAAGAACAATTTAAACATTATTTTGTAAAATGACTTCAATTCGATTCAGAGTCTAACCTTATCCAGAGAATGCATGGCAAAGAGTGGGCCTTCGTGTGCCTTCACAGATTTTTGAAGGGTGGAATCTTTCCATATAAAAACATTGCCATCACTTCCTCCCGAGAAACTGATGTCTGACGCCCTCCCAAATGCTACACACAGCATGTCACATGACTTGGACACATTTCCAAAAGTACCGCGAGTGGAAGTGAAACCACCACCTAAAATAGATTCATGACTTAGAAAATCCATCTTAAATACATGTACTGATATACTGTACATGTACACAAGTAAAAAATTAAGGTTATCCATGCACTAAACATCTAATATGTATATACATTTAGCTCAAGTTCCTTAAATTCTGTTCATAATAATTTTTTCTATACTCAATGTTCAAACATTCATGTCAGTTTTCCCTTACCCGCTTGAGTCCAGAACTTGATGTGTTTAACTCCCACTGTAATCAGCTTGTTGGCTTCAAATGGATTCCACTTAATGACAAATATCTTATCCTTATGACCCCTGAAAAAGAGAAAAATGTATAATTAGCAAGCAATTTCTATGTGTGAAGAAAACTGAAATGCAAACACTATTTTGTATATACAAGGATAAATTCATTTTGTTTGTGCAAATAGCTTCAGGCACTACAGAGATTTCACCTTATCAAAATTTACTCCAAGTTTATTTTCAGTACAAGACTACCAGTATATATGATAAACATGTACTGCATGTACTGCTTTGAATTGGACTGGTTCAAAAGTCCATCATGCATGTGGCCAAATAGGAATATGTCTGGTAAGTATAGAATAAATGGACATGACTGAACATATTTACTGTACTTTAAACAGTCAGTATCTGATGAAATAAACAGTACCTTGTGGTGGCCAGTTTCTCTCCCTTCCTCCAGTCCCAGACCACGATACAGTGGTTATCATCCAGGCCTACAGATGCCAGCTTCTTACCGTCCCCTGAAATAATATCAAAGGTTTATTGCATTAAAATCAAGTTCCCTGGTTATCAATGACATTCCATACATGTGTTGACAACTGAAACAAAGAAATTTTTCTTTCATTCAACAAAAAAATATATATCTATAACATGATGTATATGACTCCTTCAAGATTTTTCAACAAAACATCTTCTCTCTGATGTATCCATTAAACAGTTTACCATGAAATTAATGGTTTCTTTATACACTACTACATGTATGTAAAAGGAATATACTGTACCTGAGAAATCTACAGCACACACTCCCCTTTGATGCTGTCCTTTTAAAATAGAGGCAGTCTTCAAAGTCTCTGCATCCCACACATGAACTGACGGATCTCGACCAACCTGCAGAGACAAATAAAAACACATTATAAGAATTAATGCTCAATTACATGTATTAAAAATATTTATTATTTTTTAAATTAATATCATTTGAGTCATCAGTTCAAAAATTGGAGAAAAAACCCCAAATGGTCCATCATGTAAGTTAGAAACAAAATGATAATATTTGCACCTGCAAAATAAATAGTATATTGTTATGCTGTATGATTTTGAATGAATTGAGAGGACTCTACAGTATCCATTCTTCACAACAGAGAGAGAGAGAGAGAGAGAGAGAGAGAGAGAGAGAGAGAGAGAGAGAGAGAGAGAGCGCTACCCACCTGTCCTGTGGCCACAAGGTCTTTGATGGGGTGAATACACAGACAAAGGATGTCATCTGTGTGCTCTGTGTAGAACTTCTGCGAGTGCTTGTCCCTGTTGTAAACAATGCCGGCGGCAGCTACGTGGTACACTACCTCACCGTTCTGGGTGTAGAATAAGTTATTGCGGCAGTCGTAGCCACGATACCTGCAAACAAGTCAATTAATTATAAACTTAAATGAACAGGACCAAATCTGTATTAAAATAAAATCTTTGAAGACAATGAGCTGAAACTGCACTTAAATTTTTTTGAAATACAATCTAATGAGATTATAATCATAAACCTAAAATCATAAATCTATATACAGTAAAACTTGGTTATAGCAAACACACCTATAATGCATTGACGTTTACAGTGAAGTGATTTTCATTCCAAGTGACTTTAATACATGTTGTAAACTTGACGGTTATAAAGAACTACGCTTATAATGAAAATATAAACACCTGTCCCTGGCACTTTGTTATAAGCGTACTTGTAAACTTTTTGGATATAGATTTCCCTATTAAAGTTATGAACCAATGTACAAGTACATACCCATGGATAAATTGGAGTTTGAGTCCTGCTGTAGGACCTCTCTTCCGTTTCTGTCCTGCCTGTAGTTCGTCTTTAGTCAGTTTCCTGATTTTAGCAGCATCCTCCTTGTAGATGGCCCTGGAATACACCACCTGCTTCTCTGCCTCCAGATCTGAGTCCATGTCGGCCACATCGGATAAATCAGAATCACTCTCCTCGCTGTTAGAGTCCACAAAACCTGTCAAATCGATCCAACATTAATAGATACTAAAGTCAAAGAACCAAAAATATTTACTTCTGTAAATATTTGTGCACATAACAGTATATCACACTCAGTTTAACTGCAGTTTTCATATGCATATAACACCAGTTTTACAAAATGTCCACATGATAATCAACTTTAGGAGAGTACACTTGGATTACCCACCTGACTGGGGGTCGGGCTCACTGCTCCCGTCCGCCAGGAACTTCCACTGGAACACCGCATGGTCTGCCCCGCCTGTCGTGATAACCCGCGTCTTGTCATGGGAAAATCTCACATTGGTCACATGAGCCGAGTGTCCAACATATTTCCTGAACTTTGCACCTTAAATCAGAATACAAAACAACATAAATAAATTTTACCTCCTTTTCACAATTTTACTTGATTTACATGTAATGACTGATATAGTTCTTTAAGGCACAGTACTGAATACCTTTTTTCAAACAAGGAAACTTGAACAGTTTGACGAGACCGAAATCATCCCCCGTGACCAGAACCTCTCCCTGGAAGTAAGCGTCCACCGCGTTCACGTCGTTTGTGTCTGTGTACTTCTCCCAGATGCCGTTGACCTCATTTCCAAGGACCCCGGTGAATGTGTACCAGTGTATGCTGGAGATCTCTTCTCTGTTAGTCACCTGTTTCCCAGCTATTGAAACCAAACAGTTACACTCAGTACAGACAGCTCTTACTTATCAAAACAGATTTTAAGACATAATGTGTATTGTAAATGTGGGTACTGGTATATCTTATTTGCAACACTCACGCTATACATGTAAAGAAAGGGATATTTTGGGGGAATTATAAAAAGGTAGGATTATTCCAAAATTAACATACACGTAAATACTATCTACAGTGTACATGTATGCTTATAATTTTTGAGAGTTTTTAGTCTCAAATAATGAAAGTCACAAACATTTTAATGTGAACATTACTCTTTGCTTTAAGAAAATAACATGCTCTTCATGATAATCATTTTTGACTATTATCTGCAATCTTTCAAACTTTCCAATGAACTGTAAGCTACAATTAGGTACATGTTTTAACACTTTTTATCTAAACAAATACTTAACACACCTGGCATTTTAAAGAAGAGTCTCTCCGCCGCCCCGCTGTTTGTCTGTAGGTAGTTACTGTCCGTGGACCAATCAATGTGGGTGATGAAGCTGGAGCTACCGCGACACGTCCCCAGCAGTTTGTACCGCTGCTCCGTGGAGTAAATGTCCACAAAGTTGTCGTTGGAGGCGACGGCAAGGTACTTCCCGCACGGAGAGAACTTCATCTCATGGATCACCTCCTTCCTGTCCTTTAGGTGGATCACCTCCGACAAATCTCTGGAAACATCAAACACACTCAAGTCACAATAATTCACAAATGCTTCTTTCTCTTGATTTTTATCATTAACCTTATATTAAACATTTATAAATTCAATGATTTGTGGGGTCAGTTTTTAAGGCATTTCCAAATATAACAGGTTTATGGAGAAACCCCAATAATTACACATATTTCATAGAACATGTAAATTAGGTTCAAAACTGAAGCCAACACACTAACAAAAACATACCTAGTTTTTAGGACCATGAACGATCCATCAGTGAGACCCAATGCAATATGGCTTCCATCTGCATCAAAAGCACAGCTCCTGATCTTCTGGTCCACCGACACCTTTGAGATCGCCTCAAAATTGTTCATGTTCCAGAGCCTGAAATTATTTTACACTCATCAGGAGTCTTCTGTTTACTCTAATAGTCCAGGATAAATACAAGTACTCTCAATTTGTGTTGGAAGAAAAAAAATGTTTAATTCATACCTTAACGTCTGGTCATCACTTCCAGTTGCAAAGATGGGCTTCTTTGGATGCACGGCTAAGGCCCATAACTCTCCCTCTGCGTGGCCATCAACAATACAGCGGGGTTTGTCCCGGTCTCGTACAATCACCTCAAATATCTGACTGTCCTGTGTCCCGATCAGAACTCTATCCCCCCGCCAACACACACTGCGCACCGACAGGCCTGAAGAAAAAAAAAGAACTATGAAAAGCTATAGATTTTTCCCTTTAAAAAAGTTTCTCTCCAACTTAAGCATTAAAAATGTATACAATATAATAACAATGTGTACATGTATATCCAGTTATACTTGTAACTATTCATCTAATCTACCTTTATATCCGACAGGTGAGTTAGACAAATTTACACTAGTCACAGGTTTGAAGTCTGGGTCCCACAATCTGACAGTTCCATCCTTGCCCCCTGTGCTATAACCATCTTCAGACATGTCCAATGTAAATATTGCACCCTATAAAGACAATTTTTAAGATAACTTCAAACTACAAACTGAATGTCTATGCTGCACAAACATAGATGTATATATAGTGTGTAAACATGCACTTCTTTGTAATGTACACCATACATGTGTATATAGCATGAACATATCAATTATTAACATTGTCAAATGTAAAGGCACATGAATTTAGAATACACATGCACCAATCACTGATTAGTATCTAATTCAATTTACTGTAGCTAAATTTTTTGAAGACTTTGCAACATAAATGTAAACTATTTTTTAGAGAGACTCAAAGCCTCTTTTTCTTTCATTTCTTTTAGCTTTAATTCTAGTTTTACATTTAAAAATTGATGGTTCACTTCTTTCCAAAAAAAATCTAGCAGCTGACTTACTTGATGAGCAGCTGGAATGACTCTGTCCAAGTTGTTTCCTCTCCAGACATAAATATCTCCAGCCAGAGTTCCGGAGTATGTCGTGTCATCCGGCCCGAAGGCCAGACACATGATGGTTTGGATTTCCCCTGTCTTTCCAAACACTCCTTTCTTGGCAGTGAGAGCGTTCCCACACAGAGACCAGAACTTGATGTGTTTCACACCACAGCTGACCAAAGAATTCTCAGCGTAGGGATTAAACTGGACATCAAACACCTACAAAGAGAAATTCATCTTCGTACATAGTCTCCACAACATAGTCCTTGAAATGTTCATCTGCATGTACATTAACTTTGTAGCAGATTTTCATCATTAAAATAATCCATGAAGACAACATACACATTAAGCAATCAGAAGTTTGGCAATTTCAGTTAATACATAATTGATTTAATCAGTCTGGTAGGACTACAAATGTATGTCTTTAAATACCTTTATGAATATTATCAACTTTTTAACAAACTATTGACCCTGATCTGAAGTTCTGAATTCTCACTAACCCCACCTAATGACTGGAAGGAACCCTCCCTCAATGTATATGTACTTACCCTGTCTGAATGTCCCCTGACAGTTGCTAGGATCTTGCCTTTTCTCCAGTCCCATACATTGATAGTAGCATGCTGGTCTAAGCCCACAGAAACCACACGCTGAAATAAAGAAGTGATGTACAAACAGCATGTGTCTGAATCTGATTCAATGAATTAAATAAAGGCACCCAGTGTGACTCTTATTGTGTTTGTTAAATTCATTGTCTAAATGGAAAAAAGTCTAAATAGAAAAATATTTGTTTTGTACCGAGTTCAAATTTTGATACATAAAGACTAATTTTCTTACCCCTCCTTCTTCATCAAATCCTACAGCAGCCACGCCATTCTGGTGTCCATCCTGGAGAATGGACACCGTCTCCATTGTAGTTGTGTCCCACACACAGATGAAGGGATTCTTTCCAGTTTGTCCGGTGGCAACCATAGTTTTGTCAGGATGGAGAGCCAAACTGTTAGATAAAAATATATAATGATATGACTTTCAGGGGCACTTTCTGCCAAAAAGACACCTGGGAAGAGCGACAGTCAGGATGGCAGAATTAAATAAATATTTAAGGCATTTAACTTTTATTTCTTCAAATTCAGGCTTAGTAAAGTTATGCTAAGCTTTTACACTGGGTAACTTTTCACGTCTCCTTCTATTAAGGATTTCTTTAATTTCTCTCTGTGTTCTGCATGATATCATTATACAGTAATTTAATAAATTCACTGGTGTGAGCTGTTGTTTGACTAATTGGCTTAAATCTAGTTTAAACATCAATAAGGAGGCAACTTAAACCGAGGAAATTCGAAATGGCTACAGCATTTCACCTAACAACCACAATTGTTCGTATCAAAACTCTGTAGATGATATTGTTAAGACTGATTATATGTAATCTTATGATGCTAACCACAAAATATCGTCATCGTGTCCCAAAAAGAAGCGTTGTTTATGTTCCCTAGGGTTGTAAACAATCCCCACACCGGCTACAAAATAGGTAACTTCTTTGCTGGCCGTGTAATAGAGATTGTTGCGACATTGGTGGCCTCTATAACCGAACACCCACTCCAGCCGCAGTTGGCTCTTTGGTGCAGTTTTGGTCGCCATTCTGCAAGATTCTGGCGAATCATGCACCAACAAGAATCGACATTTCCACCAGCCGCGTTCAGTGAGGAATTCCCCCCACGTGACTTTGGACGACGAATCAAATTTGTGGTGGAGTTCCCATCTCATCAACCGAACCCGATCGAATATTTGCTTTTAATTGCATGTTGATAGTCAGTTCATAATTAATTGTCTGTAACATGAGCACTTCCTTGTTTTTAACTTTTTGTGTTTGCAAATGTGTCCTCTTTAGCAATCAGATCTTTTAAAAAGCTTTAGCCATGATAACGGCTGAGATTTTTTAAAATATTTTATTTTTTTTTTATCTGGGATTAAGTGGTTTCAAGAACTAGAGCAGAGCTCGTGGCAAAGCCACGAGTAGGTCTTCCGTTGTTGCTGCGAGTTGAAAATATATGTGATATGGTGTCAAACGATTATAATTACTAAACTTTCAGTTCTGCTTTTGTTATAAAAACGTGTTGTGATTGAAAGCCTGCATATAAAACGTGTTTTGAAAAAGAAAATAAGAAAATGTTTTGGGAAAACTATTTGTCGCACACAGTTTATGTAATCGTAACAACCATTATTTAAAAAATGAGATATTTACTGGCAAGTTAAATTTTCAGAGGGTAGCAAGCATTGTAATGAACAGTATGTACTCATGTGTCATGTCAGGAATTGTGGTTTTGTGTTTTTTTTTAAACCGAACCCGTTTACAAAACACGTAACCTTTTCTCTAAGATAACTTCTTTATTTAAATATTTGTAAATTTTTGAAGACAATGTGCAATTTAGAATTGTTGCGTGCTGACAAAATTTACAGACCCTGAAACGTACTACTACAACAAAAAAGCGTGCGACTTACGTGCGAAAAACGTTTCGTATTAACCTTTTAGCGTTCCGTGTGAATCGTGAAGCGTTTCGTGTAAACCGTTTAGCGTTTCGGACAAAGCGTGCAGAATTTCGGACAATGCGTTTAAATCGTTTCGAGCAAAGCGTGCGAGAACCATGTGAAACGTTTATCAGATTTCATTCGGAACTCTCTGACAATTTGTTTCAAAATGGAGCCCGTGTTTTACATTACATGTACTTTAAACTGTTTGTGATTGGCAAAACTCTCTTGTAGGTATTTTCATGAAAAAAAAATCTAGAAGAAATGATACTTATCTTTTTACAAAATTGAATTTATTTTTAACAAACAAAAGAAAGGTATATGTCTTAAAAGACGACTAGTTACAGAGTACATGTATATATAACGTTTTTATACGATGTTTCAGTACTGGTACACTTTTACCGGTAACGAATATTTGCCAGTATCGAATAATTTTTAGAAAAATTATTGGTGGAAGACAAAGTTGAGGTTTTAAAAAATTCTAGCTAGGTGATTATAACACAGAAGTAAATATTATATCAGTGCGTGAAGTTGTTTGCCATTTGCACGATTATTTACCGAATTGTTTACAAATTAAAAATGTGCCCCAGATATGAGCTGCCGGATGTTCAAAGCAGAAAAAACGAAAGTGTGAAAACAATTAAGCCTAACTATGAAAATAAGTTTGGTATTGATCCCTATTTAGTGAATAATTAGTAGATATAATTCATTTAAAAAGATAATACATCATATCAAATAATAATTGATCTTTGAATGAAATTACGACTTCAAATAGAACCACGTGTAGTTTTCCTAGTTACGGTTCATTGCGACAGAAGTATTATTTGGCTGCAAAAATTGATAGATATACGGGAAAAACAAAGGAAAATGGCAACTACTTATCATCAATTATTACTATAAAGTGTTTTTATGAAAATTCAATATTATAAAGTAACGGAAATGAAAACTGTTCAAGTCCAGTTTCAATTTGACCGGAAAACGGTATGATAAAAATAACGATCATATAATTTGTTTAAATGACATATTCCCACAATTGTTTTTCCTTGTTCATTTATAAGTCCATTAACATGTACCTCTAGTATATTTTTGAAATTAATTCGCCTCAAAATATTCGGTCAGAAGTGATAAAGGGCGCTTAATTCGATACTGGGAAACGAATTCAAAACTAGGAAACTGGAGGGGGTGTTGAAATTACTGTCTCCGTAATTCATCCTTTATATTTTCGGAAGTTTGATAAAGTTTAGAAGGACAAAGAAACGCGATTTAAACAAAAAATAAAAACATTTGGAATTCCGATAATAATAGTTGCATGCACGAGAAACCGCATACTGATTCGTTCCCGGTAAAATGACTGTACAATATTAAAATTCGCTATACATAAAAAATATTAAATACAGTTAGCAAAACATGATTTCTGTTGGAACAAGCCTTAATCAACTTTAACTTACACGAGCATGTTTTGATAAGCATGTATCTTTTTTAATTTATTTACATCGATAACTCTTATTGAGACCACTCGCGGCACACATAACCTCAGACATCGGGTGAGACCTGCACCTGGCTGAACCTGTCAATCAAACTCTGTGTATTTGTTTTCATTGGATGGTCAAGCGTTTCTTGTTTTGTCAATAGCCAATGGAAAAATTAATGACTTCAAGGTAATTGGAATCAGTATTTGATGAAGCACACAATTTAAATGATAGAAAATTTATTAATTATTTGAACAAAACTAAAAGTAAACATAGAAAGAAAACATACTGATCATTTCTATGAATTGCGGGAAGTAAGTTGTTTGGAATCCCGATTATAGATATTTTTACAAGTAATTATTTTAATTACTTAAACCACTGTTAACGGAAAACAAGACGTAATTAACGCACAGGGATTTGCCTACAATGTACACAGTCATGCAATTAATTATTATGGGAATCTTTACGAATGGAACTTAATTCAAATAGATCATGATAATCTATAAACACTGTACGCCGTTATACATGTAAGGAGCGCCGGTAATATATACGAAGACTGAGTCAAAAATTTAAATCATTTTTATTTCTTGTTCTTTTCAATACAATGTTAAATTACTTTGAAAAAAAATCCGAAATAGTAATTACAACTTTCTTTTTTGTTTAATCATTTGAATTTTTTCTGAGGTACATGGATATGTACAGAACATATTTATTTACGCGAATGATACGACATAGGAAAAAAATTATCGGATGTTTGTATAACATTGTTTTCTAACGAATGTAACTAATTTAATTTTAAATATTTTTCAACATTATCAATGTAAATAATATCAGATTTATTTCCTGTTTGTATTTTTACATCGTATTCTCTGAAACCAATAAAAATACTAATGTTAGAAGAAAAATCAAATCCCGCCGAATACTGAAAAACCGATTTCAGTTTGTAATCATACGGATTTTTATTTTTGGTATTGACTATTGAGTTACGGTAACATTTTTTCTGGATGATTTTTTATTCATATTTTATGTAGTAAAAGCACCATTCCAACTGTTACTCAATTACATAACAATTGATGACCGGGGGCTATATATGTTCTGAGCTGTGAGCGCTGAAGCGACACAAGATTCTCGGTCGCACGTGGCGATTGAATTAACACAGACTGGCCGAATAAACAAACGGTTGGGAAATGAAACAAAATGTTACACATAAGAAGAAGCCACCAAAAATGATTTTCGACAGATCTTGATATCGTTTCGCCAAAAAAAAAAAAAAAATTCAGCGCGAGTTCCTGTCAGCGGGGCGGGAGGCGGGAGGGGGGGGCAGCAATGAGTTCGCTTCCATAATGAAACGAACATGTAGAAAAACTACAGAAGTGATTAATATGTGACCGATAGAATCTAATCTAAAGTTGTTTAAAACTCATGTGAATATTCTTTTAAATAATCATCGAATGCCTCAACTCAGGACATTCTTTTATCGTGCTAGCACCTACCGCAAACATGTAACATGGAACTTTGATTATAATTTGATTTGATTTTTAAACTACCTTGTACGCTATCGTATACACCAATGCTTAATCAACTGTACAAGTAAAATAAATTTATCTTTTCATCTTAAACCAATATAATAGTTGAAAACATAATAAAATATAGTTGTGTCCGTGCAAAATATGAAACATAAACGCGTCATAAGGTACATGTAGAGGAACACGAGCCAACCGCGGATCACTTGTCCACTCGCGCCGGATCTCCTCAGCCATGTGCGAGGGATGATCATCATTTAAAGGTTTAATATTTGAGGGGGGGGGGGGGTGTTGATTTAAAACATTAATTGTACAGTTTTTAAAGTACTTTACTTAACCAAACGAACCATTAGTTTATTCTAACGATTTTTCCGATTTGGAGTAATATCATTCATTAATATTCATTTACACTCAAATATTTAATTAAAGTAGGACAAACTTTTATAACATAGAATTAAAACAGTTCTTGTATATACGGCTATATTAACTCAAACACGTTCATATGCATGTAAGTGTAAGTCGCGGTGTGCGAATCTTGTGTATTAAATAACCGCTTACCGCTAGGTAATGCAGCCGTGGCTGATCTCCTCGGCCGTGGGCGAAGAATAGATTACGTAAAGGTACAAAGCACAGAATCGCACAGCTCAGAACCAAGGAAGATTTGAAAAGTTTGCAGTATAATGACCTTACTCTATCAAATAGAAGTTATATATTTTAAACTTAAACCCCACAATTGATCTATGTTTAATTTAACAAATATTTTATTATGCAAATAAATACATAATAGGATTGGACATCAGGCTATGCCTATTTTAGTCCTCTCCCCAAGGGTCAGAGTTACAACTGATATTTCAGTTACATTTGGATTATATAAGAATAATAGTTACAGAATATAATAAGTTCATAATATAACATGAAACATGTTAATGCATATATAAGCGACAGCCATATCAAAATTGATCTATGTCTATTATTGCTCTAGAGAATGACATTGCTTTTATTAATTAAATGAACTATTTCTTACTTGACATCCAATCGTTTAATCCACAAAAGATTTTGTGTAATCAAAACTAAAACAATTCTTGAGTTCGCGGCTAAATAAACTCATATATGAGAGACGCAACTCTCGTGTATTAGATGACCGCTGACCGCTAGGTAGTCCAGCCGCGAGCATGGTAACCGATTTTCTCGGCCGCGGGCAAGGGAGAGCTTACGTAATGGTACACACACACATACAGCTCTGATTCAAGGTAGATTTTAAAGGCATGGAGTTAATAACTAAAATGTAATGCATAGAGTTTTTTAATTCCATATTTTGTGGTTTACTAGAAAAGAAAAAGAATGTTTTGTTTTCCAATTGCCGTTTTTAATGATTGTGCACTATAAGAACTTAACAACAATGACTTTAACTCCTAAAGGAAAAGCTTACACTCCAACAACAACAAAAATTCTTATGAATTAATGCCTCCTGTATAAACCAGCATACTTTCTGCGGCAACTTTATGCCAGTTGTACGCACAAAGACTTTCGTTAACTTGTCAAATGAAAACGGGTACATGTCAACATGTAAAGCTTTTTACACTCATACTACACAAATCACATACAAAATAACATTGTAACGACCTTTATGAGATCCCAACAAACAACTTTTCCAGCGACAGCCATATTAAAATCCTAACCGTTTTTGAGTTATTAAGCAAATTTTTTTAAGGGCCATTGGCCCTTAATTTAAGGGGCCAGCCCTTTTTTATTGGTGTCAAATGAAAGCTCTCTATATTTTGCACAACTTTTATTCTACATGTCTTAACAAAATATTTTTCGTTTAAAAGATATAAAGGAAAATATGTCTAAATTTTTGCACTTTTTTGAATCCTGTTTTTTGATCCCCTACCTTTTCCTAAATAAAAAACGTAATCTAAAAACAAAAACAGATGTGCACAACTACAATGTCTCTGTTATTCAAATTCGTTGGATTCCCATTCCCTGCTATCATAGTCTCGGAGCCTTTGTCTGGAAACAAAAGGCCCTAAAAATTTTTAAAAGGGGGATAACTCTTTAATGGAAAAAGAATTCTAAATTTTATGAATTGCTTAAGATAGTGTTTTGTAAAGTACATTAGCCCTGAAAATTTGAGCAAAAACTGTTCAGAAATAAGCAAGATATGGAGCCTCAAAGTTCGCGTCTAGGAAGAAAAAAAAAAAAAAGAAAAATAATCTTTCCCGCACAATAATAGAAAGGTCTTCCGTTGGAAACGGAAGACCTTAATAAAAAACGTATGATCAGCTATGGGCGAGCATATTGGATTCATTTTTGTTTATATTGCAAATTTCTGGTCAGGGGATACAAAGTACCAAATTTTAATCCCCGACATCCGCGGTAATTTTATACTTGCCGCAGTTTTTACCGCCTCTAAAGTTTTCATTACAGAATAATTTGAACTCCTTATAAAACTTGATAATCAGGGGATACAAAGTACCAAATTTTAATCCCCGACATCCGCGGTAATTTTATACTTGCCGCAGTTTTTACGGCCTCTAAAGTTTTCATTACAGAATCATTTGAACTCCTTATAAAACTTGAATATTTCACAAGTTGATACAATTATGGTTATATATCTAACACAAAGTATGGTCCATCGCAGGGACCTATTCACAAGTTTCATAACTAATACGGAAAATAGAAGTAATATATACCTCTATAATTTGCGCTGTTCATATATAGTACAAGTAAACTATTTCCATAAACTGAATTTTTGTTTTTTAAATTCGTCAAACAAACAGCTTACAATGTATAACTATAACTGTTCATTTCTTCCACAAATATTGAAAGAGTCAGTATATGCTAAATTAACTAAATAATTAGCGGTTAAGTACGATAAGTTCTGCTCTCAGTTTAATGTATTTTTAAAATACTTTCAATTTCTTTCCCCCCTTTTCTCCCGAAACTTGAGATATCCCAATAACCCATTCAACAAACAACAATGCCTCAAAAATCATAATTAAATACAGCTTCCCTATATAGGCCTTGGAATTAAATTTATAGGGGGGGAGGGGGCTAAACTTTGACAAACTAAAAATGCTTGTTTACTGCTCATTTTAACTTTTTCATTAAAAAAAAACTTGTGGTGTAGGGAACTGGGGACCGCGATGCATGGTAAAATTTAACAGTTTAAGAATGCTTCTGCTCATGAATATGTTTTCCAAAAAAAAAAAAAAAACAACGCTAGATATATATACATGTCAATCTGATGAAAACTTTAATCGCTCAAAACAGCTTCAAAACTGCGACATTCCATAACATATGATTCGATTATTAATAAAGTAGATAGCCAAAAGACAGAAACAAGGAAACTAAAGCTAGCGACGATGCTATAAGGCTACACTGATGACTGATCACTTTTTGTAGAGCCCTCGATTTAACTGGCCAATTGATCAATCTATCATATTTACATTTTCCAGTGTCTTTGTCTGTGAGAATTCTACGAATCGATTTTGAAATGTATAGTCCAATACATTTCATCAATGATTATTTTAATAATTGATTGTACAATTGCTGAAAATTATACGAATATAAATAATATGGAATCATTAATTTAATACATGTATTATGAGGTGATCAAATACGGTTGGGCATTATCAAATCTAACATAAAACCCTTCAGCATCAAGGGAAATTGTTTGTAAAGGATAATTTCAGCGAGATTCGTCTAGACTGGCAAATTTTGACTGACTGGAAGAGACGTCACGCACGGTCAGTCAAACACTTTCAGTGTCGACGAATCTTGCTCAGATAAGGTATTAAAGAAATAGAAGGATCTAAGACAATATAGATAAAAAACGTTGCAGGCGTGTTGCGAAGTCTTCTCCTTAATTTACGCTCTAAAGCATTTTTGAGATCTAAATGAAAATATATAGATAAATCAAAGTGGAAAATAGTGTCGCTTTACGGAGAGTTTTTTTTCATAATTTTATTGCATCTGTGACATTAAGTTTGGATCAAGCAACTTATATTTTTTTGAGAACATTATGTTTATACATGTACCTCTCATAGCATTTTGGAAAACAAAAAATAAATTAAAGGAATTCATATGCTAAAAAAATCAATCAATCGTTTGCATTTTATGAAATAATTTATTGTGAAATTATAAACTGTAAAACAAAAGTGAGACAAATAAGTATCAAGAGAGTTTTATTTTTCCTTGATATTTAAATATATTGATAGTTTGATATTCTTAATCATATTTTAAATAAACATTTTTAAAAGTACATGTAAAATTATGCTAAAATGTGATACATTTTAACTGCTGGTACATGTAATTCCTAAGTCTACAAAACAAGTTTGGCACATGCAACAAGCATAAATACTTATGCATAATAAATACTATAGCTCTATAACTCTGTAATGCTGGTTGCATACTCCAGAATATAATCTCAACTTAAATTTTCAAATACATAATTATTTAACAAATATACTTCAAAGATATAAGTATTCAACATATGAATGACAAAGACTTATAAGTAATAAGCTAAGTAATGTTTTTGATTCATCTGTTAATGAAGATTATTCATAAAGTGGCAAGGAATTCACATCAAATACAAGTCTTCTTAATAACAATGTAAACTTCCACATACAGCGTAATTAAACATGATTTCTCAGTTTAGTATTTTGAATCACACATATAAATTGCACACTTATAATAGAGTAGCTACTCAACACATACATAAAAATGAATCTAATTTTATCACCCCCCTCCCCTAATCCCATGTCCCCCTATAGTGTGTATTGATGTAGTGTTGATGTTCATTTCTTCTCTGCAGGTTTGGCTGCTGCCTTTTCTTTCTTTATCACTTCAATTTCTTTCATCATGTAGCTGAGTGGATCTTCAGGTTTAAAGTATACTATGTTTGCTGTTAAAGCCTGCGAAGAAAAAAAGAAAGAGAATTTAATGCAATAGATATAAGTATAGCAGATAAAATGTTCTATCATTAAAATGACAGATCTCCTATGTTTTACATTGATTATGAATTATGACAAGCATTATATAAACATAGGTAATCACAGATTACAAAGCTCACTGAGACGAGGCATCACCTTTTTGAGGCATCACCTTTATGAGACCACCTTTATCAAATTATATGAAAATCATACATTATGATCTTGGATATTCATGGATACTATTTTGACACAATATCGTATATCATCTGTTAAAAAATTGTATGATAATCATGTGTTCATTTCATATGGTATTATAAGATACAATGTTTATCAATACAATAACATAAAATACAATATTGCATCCTATCATACTTACAATTTATATCATTTAAAACAATAAAATACACATTACTGTAATAAACAATGATGAGATGTGATATTGTAACTTATGATATGACATTGTATTGTGTTATGAGTAATTGTATTTTATCACATAATACAATATCATAATATGTAATACAATATAGTATTGTATAATACAATATCATATCACATAATACATCATAATATTGTAACATATAAATTGTATTATATGATACAATGATATATATTACAATATCATAAAATACAATTTCATGTGATATAATTTTATTATAATTTAACCAATATCAAATCATACAATATTGTATTATACAATATTATATAATATACAATATCATATCATACAATTCAATATTCTATATTGCAATTTCACATGTAACAGTATAATGTGATAATATAATAAATAAATAATATCATATTATACAATAATGTATCATTATATACAATACTATAAATAACAATATCATGATACAATATCATATAATAAAATATAAAAAAATTGATACAATATCATATCATGTAACATTTTTCAAAATAACATATCATGCGCGGATCCAGAAAATTTTTCCAGGGGGGGTCCGAAGGATAATTGTGTTTGCCAGGGGGGGTCCGAGGCATATTTTCGCGATAATTTTACTATGTAAATTTAATAAATTTTCATTTTCCAGGGGGGGTCGGGACCCCCCCGACCCCCCCTCTAGATCCGCGCATGCATATGATGTTATATTGTATGATATTAAACAATTGTGTATCATATCATACAATACTTTATCATAAGAATCATGTTATATCATTTAAAAACAAACTCATCTATCTATCAAGCAGGTTTGAGTGAGGTAGGAGATTTTTTAGCATCTTCGATAATGGAGATCGGGTTCTGCATCTGAAACAACCTCTGCATTTTATTTACAATAAAGTTAAATCAACTGTGCAAGCTATTATCTATAAAACATGTGACCTGTTCAAAAAAACTCTTTTAAAACCTAAACCTCATCCAGCATCCAAAACCTATGGCTCAGATTCAGCATCCAAGCCTGTATGGTGCATCAGTATCATAAGACACATCATCCATGCAAGTTTGGTTAAGTTAAGACCAGTAATAACTAAGATATCACCATCAGAAGGCACCCGTTTCAAAAACTTAAACCAGCTTTTAAAACCTAAACCTCCCCCAGCATCCGAAACCTATGGCTCAGATTCAGCATCCATGCCTGTATGGTGCATCAGTATCATAAGACACACCATCCATTCAAGTTTGGTGAAGTTAGGACCAGTAATAACTAAGATATACTTTTTAGCATCCTTGATTAAATGGAGATCAAGCTCTGCATCTGAAACTGCCTCTGCAATTCATTCATATTATAGTTTAATCAACAATGCAAGTTTGAAATAGAACTATTATCTATAAAACGTGACCTGTTACGAAAAATACTTAACCTTATCCAGCATCAGAAACCTATGGCTCAGATTCAGCATTCAAGCCTGTATGGTGCATCAGTATCATAAGACACATCATCCATGCAAGTTTGATGAAGTTGGGACAATTAGTACCTAAGATATCATCATCATCAAAGGGCACCTGTTTCCAAAAACTTTAACCAGCTCTTTAAATCTTAACCTCAACCAGCATCTGAAACCTATGGCTCAGATTCAGCATTCAAGCCTGTATGGTGCATCAGTATTATACGACGCACCATCCGTGCAAGATTGATGAAGTTAGGACAAGTAGTAACTAAGATATAATCATCAGAGGGCATCAGCTCCAAAAATTTTAACCAGTTTTAAAAACCTTAACCTCTTCCAGCATCTGAAACCTATGGCTCAGATTCAGCATTCAAGCCTGTCTCGAGCATCAGTATCATAAGACACACCATCCATGCATGTTTGGTTAAGTTAAGACCAGTACTAAGTAGCTAAGATATAATCATCAGAGGGCACCTACAACAAAAACTTTAACCAACTCCAAATACCTTAACCTCCTCCAGCATCCGAAACCCATAGCTCAGATTCAGCGTTCAAGCCTGTCTGGTGCATCAGTATCATAAGACACACCATCCATGCAAATTTAGTGAAGTTAGGATCAGCAGTTACTTAGATATTGCTATCAAAAGGCACCTGCAACACAAAACTTTAACCTGCTCCAAAAACCTTAAACTACTCCAGCTCCTGAAATTTAGGACCCAGATTCAGCATCCAAGTCTTTCAAGTCCATAAGTAGGTCCAGATGCATCATCCTTGCAAGTTTGGTGAAGATGGGACAAGTAATAACTTAGATATATGACCTGCAACAAAAACTTTAACCAGGTCCGAACATCGACGCCGAGGGTATAGCATAAGCTCCCCTTGACTTCGTCTCGGTGAGCTAAAAAGTATAACGTACATACTAGTACATGTATGTACATTCATCAAAACAAAACAAATTAAAATACTGTTAAATGCATTTATGCATGAATAAATATAAAATTTATTATTCATGTATTTATGCATATAACTGTGATGGTCAGACCGGTTCGAATACCGGCGCCATATAGATCAGTTTGTATCTATAGAGCTCTTGACTAGAAATTTCAGGGGCAATGGTTTGAATCCCGGTCTGATCCATCATTGTATTGATTGATATAATATATCTTCCATTTCGTTACAAAACCTAATTAAAACCTAGAAATTCACTCCGGTAATTTTGATTCATTGATAAAATGTTTAATTCTTTTATTCTCTGTTAAAGATCGTTTAATAAAACTTATTAAATAAAACAGAATAGAATGATAACTTTATAACTAATTAAATGTAATTACTTCCATACATGCCGAGCTGGAAAAATGCCCTAAATAGTAAAAACATTCACAAGAAAAAGCACAAAAACAATGAATGACCTGGAAAAGTTGCAGAATATCATGCTGTTCTAAATATTTGATGGCCTTTCCGTACGGGTCTTGGATTGGATCAAAGAACTCTATCACTTCTTCAAACTCCTGTCCCCCTTGCTGGTTGGCCATTGCTTTCTCCATTGTTTTCTCGATTTCCTCTCGTGCCTTATTCACAATATCCTCTGCTGAACTCATTTCAGGGAGATCACCGCTTTGTTTTGAACTCGGTTTGCCCTCTGTTGGTAAGCTATTTGCTGGATTATCTGCCATATTGTTTATTATCGTCAAGGAAATAGTAGAACCAAGTCCGTACGGAAATATTTTCCCCGTAAAATGTTTATTTCCTATTTTATACACCTAACCTTATTTCCGGTTTTGATTTGAAAATAAATAAACCTTGAAGTTGATCGGTGGATGAGGTTTTAAATACGTTTCAACAGTTAGAATTATCCCATTTTAATGAAAATCAAATTATAGTGCCAACAGAGGTAACTTAAGTGAAAATTCACGACACAAAAATCAATGTTGTGACTTGAGATATTCGACCTGATCAGATTTGCAAACTATATCAGGTTGGTTATATAGATGTGGAATAGTTCATGGAATAGCCAGTGGTAGTTGTATTGTGTTGAACATGATGGATGTGAAGAATCAGTCCTCTTCAAAAACAGAAGGTGAAGGTTGGTGTATTGATTTGGATGATAGAAGGAATATGAAAGAAAGAATGCTGATTAGAGTTGCAAAATCAAATGCTCACTTTAAGCACCAACAGTTAGGAGAATCTGATCTAACCGTATCAGAAAAGCTACAAATAGCAGAGGATGTGCTAAGCACAAAAGGAGATAAATCTTTCCTGGCAAGATTCTGGCAGCATTTGACAATGGAAGATGCAGAATATTTCTCTAAGAGCAGAGATGATTATGAAGTAAACTTTTATTTAGAGGAAATAGAGAAAAATTGCAATGCCCATTTTTGTACAAATGTTGTGAAAAATAGACGATATGAAGCAATGAAAAAGTTGGAAAATGAAGGAGAATATTTTAGTGAGGAAGAGATGAAGTATAGAGATCCCTATCTCTACGAGCAATTGATTGGTCAGTTTATTACAGAGGAGGAGGCACAGAAAACGATTGACAAGTCTGATCTTCGATTCTCTACCATCTTACTCAAACACATGGATCAGTTAGATGAAAATGAGCTCTATTATAAAGAGAAAGAAAAGGAGGTAAGTAACATTTATATTGTGTGGTGGTGAAACAAGTTGCAATAAAAAATAAGTAGCCATCAAAAAAGGGATTCAGGAAATAGTATTCTGTTTTAAATTCTAATATTTTCTGTTTTTTCAATTTTTTGCTGCATTGAGTTATTACAATTTTGTTTTTGAGGAGTGCCAAATGGAAGAAGAGGACACAAGTGATGATGGTATACTAAATAACATACATATATTTGTCAATGTGGTAATGTACAGTTAAGTTCCATTCACACAAAATATAGTGCAATTTGTACATGTGTTTATTAATAACATGCTTGTGATGTTTCAGAGGAAGAAATAGAAGAGGAATCAACAGAAGAAATATCAGAAGAGAGAAAAAATGACCTCAAGTTGGAGTTTACTCGGATCATGAAGGAGAGATTTCTAGCGGGAAAAGACAAGAAGTTTGACTACAGGTTAGTCTGTGTACAATTTGTGCACCAGTCCATCAATTTCCTAGTGCCACTATAGTAAATCAAAGTACTGAAGTACTGATGGGAGTTGATTTTATCGATTGTTATTCATTTTAAAAACCACGATATGTTTTTTTGCATGCAAGTAAGAAGATGGATGGATAAGGCGTGTAAAATGCCCATACACGGTCCGACAGGCTACTAAAAAATTAAAGTACATGTATCAATAAATCTGATGGGGTTTTTTAAAATCATTTAAAACAATATGTACGGTATTTAACAAATCATTGATTTTTAACCTATATGTTCAATACTTGGAATATGTTGACTCAAACAGGCGTATACGTATCGAAACCTGCAAATACTGCCTTTTTTTAGAACTTCAAGGCACTTTCTTTTAAAGAGTGGGTCTGTGCTCCATATTTTTCTCATAGTCTAATTAAGGTCTATTGGAAAACAAACCGATTTCAAACAACAAAAACGTGGAGAGATGGCCCACTACACATTAAAAATATAATTTTGTATCCCAACAATTGAACGTTTTGAAAAAAATAATACAAGTCCGGTGGTTCATGGCCAAAGTCATACATAATATTCAAAAAGCCCACTTTGTTGTGTCTGAAATGGCTCAGTGGTTAGAGTACCTGACATAAGCTAACCTTATATATCTAGGGTTTTTATGTTATGGGTTCGATACCACAAAAATTTTTCGACAATTTTTTTTCTTCTTATTTTTTGTTAAAAATATTAAAAACTGACTATAGTTAGAAATTTTGCTTTTGCAAACTTGTATTATAATATATTTGAACAGATTTAATTTGGGGAAAATAAATTCAAAATAGTATTTCACTACTAAACCGAATGGGCATTTGCGCCATCTTATTCCCCATCTTCTTCCTACAAGTATTTGAATTACACACATTTTTATAATATGAATCCTACAGGAATTTCGTTAAAACACAATATCAATCATGATGTGTAATATTCAAAGAATTATTCCATCAAACTACGTATTATTAATCGAAATAGTTATGAAAAATTGTATGGATCCAAGCAAAATTGAACTCTACTCTCATTCAACCAGACTCTCAGCTGTATCTGTTAATCTCCGACAAGCAAGAGAGACTCTATGCTTGTCGGAGATTTACGGAGACAGCCGAGCATCTGGTTGAATGAGACTATAGTGAACTCTGGCGTAGGAATACATAAAATGTACGACTTCAAAAAATATCTAAATTTTTCGTACCATTTAATATCTGACTATTTACAAGGCATCTATAAATGAGTTTCCTTGAAGAACAATGCTTAAAGCTGACATGAATTCATAAAAGCATTTGGTCGCCATATTATTTTTGATCGCTCCTCTACTGCCACTGGGGTATATATACCGGTTGAGAAAGTTACGGTCGGTTGCTTTCCGATCCAGGCATTCGCGTTGCACGGACTTCTATATGCATGAACTACAAATTGTAGTAAAATGTAGTAATAAAGAATAAAGAAAACAACAATCAATGAAATACAAATATATTTATTCTTTGAAAGGATGTCCAAGATATCCATATTATTTTGCACAGACTGTGTTGACTTCCTTTGCATGCACATCGAACACGTGTGTTGTTCATACAGAGTGCATAACGTCTGCATCTTATTGAAAACCCCGGCGACACTACATCCAACACAGTAGCTGAATGATAGTTAATCCAAGAAAGTAACAACGTTTCCATCCGTTCCTACAAAAAACTCCCCGTTTATAAAATCTATGCGATAATTGACATTGCTCGATCTGCCACAGTGTGTGGTTTGCGCATGTGCGATGTTATAACATACACAGGAAAACGGTCTACAATTATCGAGGAAATTTTGAAGTATCTGCTTCTGGATTTTAGCCTGTCTTGTTTCGTCGTATTGGACATATCTTGCCAGTGCAGTGGTAGTCATATTATTTTTCTTCAAAACGCTTTTCTATGTGTCTTTTCGTCCAAGGTAACGTGTTCGGGTGTATGAAATTCCTGAATGCGGTGAAGCATGAATAGTATTCTCTGCCTTATATAGGGGGTGTGTAGCGATGAATAGAACAATAGAAATCGACAACTAATATGGCGGTAGTCGGAGATAAAAAGGAAATAAAGCGTATTTATGAATTCATGTCAGCTTTAAGAACTCATTACATCGAATTTATTGATGTGAACTTAATGTTGTCAGCGGTGTTGATTTATGCTTTGGTCCAAACACTGTTTCACTTTCGGTTTGCCCGAGTAACTGCATAGGAGAGTTGATTTAAATCAACTCTCAAAAATGATGCAGATCTGTTTCAAACTTATCTGTAAAATATCATTTTAAGTAAATACCGATAGAGAACAATGCATTATTACATGAAGCATTCTGAAATGAAATATTTTAGATTACATACATGTATACTGAAATACTGTTATTTTGCTATAAAATTATAGAAAGGGTCAGACAGTCACAACTGTTTTTAAAAAAAACCAAACATGAACATGTGAAATTGATCCATTTCTATCCCTTACAGTAGAATACAACTGAAAGGTGTTTTCCTATAACTATCTGGTGTTCCTATTCCAGTTCAGTGGACCACAACACAGAATATGATGACCTTGAAGTTCTCGAGCGGGATGAGGAGGAGAAGTATTTTGATTCAGAGGATGTAGACGATCTTGATTCAAGTGAATTGATGGAGGAGCAGATCCCTGAACAAACTCAGGCCATGTGTCTGGATGACAGCCCTAGTGAACTCAGCCAGGGATAGTCCATCCCTCATAGAACACATCCATAGTCTATCCTTCATATAACACAATCAGGGATAGTCCATCCATCAAAAAAACATGTCTAGGGATAATCAATGCTCCAAGAACCATGTCCAGAGGGATATAGAAAAAAAAAATTTAAAAGTGATTCAAACAGCAAGGACGTGTTTTCATCACCCCAGTGACGTGATTTCTGGCGACTAACATTCAGTTGTATCGTTACATAAACTCTCATAACGGATCCATAAAACAACGTTAAAGTGGGCAGTTTCTTGCTGTAAAATTTGAGGGTATAAGATGCCCCAAATGAACTACCGAGGTGTTTGTATCTTCATTAACGATGTCTTACTCTCATTCCTCTAGGTGAGAGCAAGTCACTGACTTTCATATGTGCCTATAAGAGTACTAGACATTTATTTATCTGATGTCTGCCATTAATAGTAACCTACATATTTATAATACTTCTTATGTTCATTGTATACATATTATTCAACACATCTTGTTAAATGTTGCATAGAAGTACATGTTGAACTAGTACATGTGCTTAAAGAGACACTTGAGCGTGTACTGCAATAAATGAAGTAAAACAAACATTAAATCGTATTTTAAATGTGGTATCAAAGCTCATCATGACTGTGTCTTGAACTAAAGTAAGATTTGTGTTTTCCACTCTCTCTCCAGATGATAATGTCATAAAAATTATCTGTCCATGCAGGTTAGTTTAAACTGGGGCTCAGTCTTGCATATATACAAGTGGATCTGCTCCCAATCCTTATATTTACATTTGCACATATGCTTCCTTAATTGTAAATTTAGAATAGCCAAAACGTTCAATTCTGTGTGAACTTTTTCATGACCTCACAATGGTTACCACACACACTTACCATTTGACTGTTGCAATATTACAAGATAAAACACAGTTATATTTATAATACAGAACGAGTTGCCTTTCACAACCCTAAACATGAGTAATAAACAGCAATGCTAAAATGTTCACTGGGATATGAACTTCGTTGATTGGTGATCAAATCTTCTGAGAGGCCCTTAGGACTTCACAGGATTTCATCACATGACCAACCAATTGCATATCCCGGTGAACTGTTTACCTTGCTGTTGATTTTTTAAGTATTTTGCATGCATTTCTGAACAAAAGAAAGAAAACAAAGAGCATCAGACAAATGGTTTTATTCCGTATTTTAGGGTTCTGCAACAGATGTGAACGGACAAATTTGTTGTAACATAACATTACCAACAATAACCAGCCCCAAAACCAAATGTCTTGCCAGTTCTATGACAACATTGTAAATATATGTAAATATAAAACAAGAAGTTATGACAACATCTAATATCTACAAAGTCAGTTCCAATCAAATAGTGGGTGTATATACGGTAAATAAGAACAGTGTCATTAATAAGGAGTAAAACAAAATTGAGAAAAAATGCATTTGAACCGTGACAAGAAAAGTGGAACATTCCCAATTCTTAGAGTATTCATTTAAGATGTATCCAAAAATTAGGCAAAATTGGCTTCAGCACCATGAAAAATATCATAATATTAGAAGATACAAAATAAATCCAATACAGTTGAGGCACCCATAAAGGGAATCATATACACAATTGTGCTGTACAAAACTTTTGGTGACTCAAAGGAATAAAATTTTCAATATTAACAATATATGTTAAACGGTTGAAATTTTTTTTTTAAATAACCTGAATTAAAGGTGTAATATTTAATAAAAAAAAGATGGTAAAAATACACATTGGTGTAAAAATTAACAGAGGAAAATAACCCTTGACCTCCAAAAGAAAGCAATCTACGAGACATACACATACAAAATATAAATGACATAAAAGGAAGAATAAGGGATATGTAGTAAGCGTTTATATTAAGATCTAAGGCTGTACAGAAAGGAGATTCAAAATACAAGTAACATCTTCTTAAACTCTTGAGGTATCAACAGTTATTGCACTGTTCTGCTGCTAAAGTCTAAACAAACATGATAATTTAATATTCCACCAGTAGTTCATGCTTAGCTAACAGAAACACTACATGTATAGAAAACTGCAAGAAGCATTAACCCTATAATATAACCAACAAAAATTAACAGGGAACAACTCAACAGAAATGAATTGTTATTGTATTTGCTTAGATTTCAAATAATATCCGCAAGGATTTTTGTTCATCAGCAAAAAGTTTGGACGCTTCCAATTTCAGCAGCAGAAGCACATCAGAAGGAAAACTCCCACGGTTTACGAGTACATTACTGTCTGGATAAACTGAAAGGGGGAAAATGCAAATTTTAAATATGACATTCAAAACATTTATGTATAACATATTCAGGAGAGCTTTATAGGCTGTCAACCTTTAGAAAACTTTACATAGAAGTTGACAAGTTAAAAACAACCCCAGCTTTAAGACCCTTTACTCTTGAAGATGACTTATTACAAAACAGCTTTCAAGACCCTGTATTCTGAGGGTGAAAACAAAATGAATAAATATTTTTGCTGATCAGAGTAAATCTAAAAATCTCCTCATTAATTCAAAATATATCTTATTTTCTACTCACACTGTCCAGATCAAATGCAGCATGCCCAGAATTTTCCACATCAATGTTCTTGAAAGAGGCTGAAATGCAAAAACAATTAAAATATGATTTCCCAATAACAATTAAAATATTATTTCCCAATAACAAAAACTGTTTGAATGTCCATTCATTGCAAATATAGCATGCCCCTCCAACCAAATGTGTGAGAGATGACAGAGTTGTTCCCCTTACCCAGCATGGTCTTCATTCTGATGGCACACAGGATGAAGTCTCCGAACTCCACGTTTCCATCCTTGCTACTGTACCTCATGACCAGAGCACTGAATGTCCTGTTACTCAAGCGGAAACCTAAATCAATTAATAATAAAAATAAATAAATAATAGGTGAAAGAACAAAATCTGTAAAGCTTCAAAACCTCCAGGTTTGGCAATCATACATTGTGGCATAGAGCAAAAGCTCAATTTATGAGCTATCTACTGTAAACTTAATGAAAAAGATGAACAAATGTACATTTTCAAATGTATATTACAGAGCATAATTCATTTTTCAATTTTACTTTGCAATTATATTCAGCATGAAAAGTGATTTTTGATAAGAACTATGATTGCCTGTGATAAATTAGATTTTAATACTCTGGGTAAAATTGTTAATTCTGAAAAAAAAAGTCAGGTTTTCAATACATGTAATTGATAATATCAATTTGCCATTTTCTCCACCTACCGCTAGCGTGGAGAGCGGATCTCAGCTCGTAGGAACTAAGATTACCACTCTTGTCTCTGTCATACTCCTTGAACACTCCCTACAATGAGACGAGACAACGCAGGTCAAACATTTCAACTCTAAGTCAACCTTTATTATCTATGTATTCATTTACATGTTGATCATGTTTCTAATGTATTGGATCTAATGTGATAAAAATTTGGAAAACATGCATT
This sequence comes from Magallana angulata, assembly GCF_025612915.1. Taxonomy (NCBI): domain Eukaryota; kingdom Metazoa; phylum Mollusca; class Bivalvia; order Ostreida; family Ostreidae; genus Magallana; species Magallana angulata. The sequence continues at coordinate 48,977,909 of NC_069113.1, forward strand.
GCAATTCAAGTTCATGTGTTTTGCAAATCACTAGCAGTTTCTCTCCGCAAATCAAAATTTTCATGTCTGAAAGCTATTTTAGCTTACACATACAAAGACTAAATACTTGTACTTGGAAAAAACCATTACCTTCCATCTTCTTAAATCAGCCCAAAGAACTTTGAATTCATCGAATCCTAACTTTCCTGACAGGTCACCCTTAAGTGTGTTAAGGAAGAAGCACAAAACGCCAGCACAAAAAACCAATCTCCACCCCGGCCTGGATTTGAACTCATGACCTCAGCAGTGATTGGCCAGTGCACTAATCACTCAAACAACTAGGCAAGGGGTCATTGAGTTAAACCCCGTGCTGGGGCGGAGCTGGATCACCAATATGGTGAATTTCCCTGTGCTTTACATATATATATATGTAATTCCTTCACTATGGGCAGGTAAAATTCAATTCAGAGTTATTGCAATGTTTGTGCTGATTTTATGTATATTTCTATGCAATGTGTATCGTTCTGATCCTCTCAAATTGTCGTTTAACTGTATTTCACCTCAATCTCAAATGACTGCATAGTGTGTGGCTGGCAAGATTCTATACCAATACTATACCAATATTTGCCGGTACGCACTGTTAGAACTGGTACAGTACTTCGTATCTTTTAGTATTATATAACAGTAATAATGGAAAAGGATACATCATGCATGGCCACCATGCTCCTGCAAACATCTATGGAGAAACCATCAAAGGCGAATTCTGTAATGAGATCATAAAAGCAGCTTTCAATATCAGGTAAAAATTGACAATCACTAAACAATCTGTCTTTTCCTCACTAAAACAAGACTGCATGCATTGCCTAACACTATCATATGCATTTATCATTAATTCTTTATCTCATGCTCAAATAACATTCATCTATTACTGTATGTTTATAAGATTGCAAATGCATGTTCACGTACAGAATCCTAGCCGTTACATTTCTAATTCTTTCCAATACCTCTTTAATGTGCATGCATACTATGCACATATATAAGTATATGTATATACTAGTAATATACATAATTGGTACATTTTCTATATATCATATATCAAACTAACATTACTAAGCATGCACAAGTACAAGCCAAAACAGCATCAGAATTATTCATTACTTCCAAATGAATGTTTATATCTATATTTTGGGCTTGGTTGGTCAATGAATCTTAAAATCAAAATTGCAATGAACTTGAATTTATGACTTTATTTGCACTGTTCAAAAATTTATCTATGCAAAAATGAATACCAATTATTTAAACTTTTATTTAAAATTTCAACCAAAAAGAAAAAAATAAGTAGCCCTATCAACAAAGTAAAATGCATAAAAATTTTAAGTAACAAAAGCCGATAGAAAATAATGACACATTACTGCTTTTCACAACCAACCTTCACTGAATTACTGATGATTTTGGCTCAGGTTAGCCATACAGATTGGAAGCAAAAGGGGAATAAATTGAGTGGAGTTTGCACACTTTTTTAGCATTTGTTTTCGTAAATCAAATAAGCATGCAGGTGAACCACATTTTCTATACAATATCCAACGTACAAGGTACATGAATATAAGGTATATACTCTCACAATTAATGATAAGTATAATTATGCTTCTATGATATAATCTGTTATGATTCTATAAGGCATCTTTCTGTGTTGTGATTTGACAACATCTATGGAGTCATCATAAACTTAAAGCAACAGTACACTGGGGTTGTGCTGCACACATGCACACTCTGCGTACTGTCAGACTCATTAGCTTTACTGGTGTCTTAATTTATACATATGTATAATGCTCCGGTGCTTAAACATATAGTGCAAGCCTTACCAACACTCCCCTCTTTAGTAAAATGTCAATAATTGTTTGTAATAATTGTTTGTACTTAAGCTATGTCACACAAATTCACAATTACAAAAAACGTTCCACATTCAGCAAAAAACGTTCCACATTCAGCAAAAAACGTTCCACATTCAGAATGATATTAATTGTACACAATCATAGAACTTCTTTGAAATTTGACACGTTTACAACAAATATGATATCTAAAATAAGTTTTCATAAATTTTTAATAAATATGATTTCCCATGTAGCGATAGTTATGCTATGATAACATATTCCTTTTAATAATGATGTTATTCTCTTCAGATAAATAAATGTAATGATTCAAACACATTTATTGCACTCTTGTTAAAAACATTTTTTTACCAACCATCATGCAATAAATGCCTTCATCATTCCATTAGCACAATTGCTTTCATTCAAATTCTAAAAAGTCATAAAATTCCAAACACAGTCAATTATGTGAACTTAACAAGTGATCATCACCTTATTACCAGTATTATAGTACTGGTGAGTTAGCTATCACAGCTTTGGCTTACTTACTATGATGTCAACAAAGAAATTGACGTCCTAATATAATGTTCAATGAAAAACCTTAAATTGTTAGAAAAAGTCTCTGTTGATCGAAATTCTTAACCATTTAAATTATCCGATGTTATTTTATACCTCTTGTAAACACAGCATTCAGGATGTCTCGGAGTTCGTAGGCATCTATTTCCATGTCCTCCCCCGCCACCCGGCGGAAGCTCGCCTTGAGGGCCTGCTCTTGTTCCTGTTCCTCCTCTGTAGGTGGCGGAATTTCCTAGATAAAAATAGAGCGGGGATACCCCAATCAGTGTCATACAAAGCAATTTATTACTGAGTGAATCCTGCATGTACAAAAGAAGTCAATACAAATGGCTGCATTATATTCTATAAACTTTACTACTGTCAGTTTATATCAACATGTATGTAAGTACAATACACATAAAAACACACTCAACAAATGAATTCATTTCTATGAAATAGAAAAAATATTAAGTTATAAATCATAGTAGTATATTAGTTGTAAATGAAAACACTAGACACCTAAACTTTGCTGTTTAACTCAATAAAAAAAACCCAAAATGTGAAATAAAAAATATCTTAGAAATATCTTATAGATGTAATTATAATATAGTTTATCATTCTTTCATGCACTCAATTGTCTCATATGCTGATTAATAAAAAGACAAATGTAAAATCATTCAACAGAAACAGTCTATGTGTATCACAGCATTATCAAAGACATGTATTCAAATAGTAGTAATATTATACATGTAACAATGTTATTCTGTCAACATTCAAAAGGTACACAAACGTTATTTCAATCATGCAAAACTGGTAAGAATTCACAACTGTACACATCTCATAAATCCAGTTGAGATGATACTGATGGATAACAGAGTCAATAGTAAGGACAGTTCAATCCAAGCCTGGCATGGTCAATAGATCATTCAGATATTCCTAAATATATTTGATGGAATCAGATTCAGGACAAAGGACCATGTAATAATCTTATTCCTCTTAAACAGGGAGACATCCTTTTGTGATGATTCATGCATGACACAAAAGATGACAATAAGAGCTTTAGCAACAAAATGAGCAAACTCCATATTAACAGATACACTGTAATCAGATATATAATTGTAAGATGTGAATATCGTATTTAAGTACTCAAAAGTCTAGCAAAGGATCTTTAAAAGAAAGGGCCATCTGCAAGGAACTCTAACATACATAGTAAAGTTTTGATATACCGTGTAATTAGACTAATGACAGGAAGACGAATCTTTTTCATATTGTCATGACTAAGAGTCAAAGAGAGTGCAATGGATAAATGAAAAAGAGATAGTTTGAATATAAATTCTCTCTAGCCAGATTTACTCGTAAGGCTTTTTTAAGGAATGCTAGGGCTTCGGGTCTGGTGCAGTTAGTGCCTGGTAAGGGGGAGACAGAGTGTTCCACACGCTTTTTCTGGCCATTGACCTTGGGTTTAGGTTTTTGTCCCTTTACCAAAAGAATATATAAAAGAGGCTTTCTATTAATATCACAAATGCATGGTCCATCACCGTAATTGTAGAACATGTAAATGTATATCTTAAACGCAAAACTAATAAAAGATTGCACAAATTCGATGGAACAGTCTTCTTTCTAAAGATGCATGATTACAAAGGATTTAACTGAGTTTCCATGCCAATAAATACTACATAACGTACAACTTCTCAATCGACTTGAAGAATCCATACAACATGCTGTAGGTAGGTCTCAGATACTGTAATGGTATCATAGTTTACAACAAACAACATCAATACTCCGTATAAAATCTCAGGTCATCCTTATACAACCTCATCACAATGTCACACAATTATTCTTTCACATACAGTACTTTTAAAATATCTTTTATTAACATTTTTGGACACATAACTGTTGAACTTTATGATTATTTAAAAAAAAAATTAACTTAGTTAAAAAATGAATTCACACAGGATTATTCATATTTTGTGAAAAAGCCAGATAATTTCTCAATCTTGCGAAATAGGAGCGAAGTTAAATTGTGTGACGGATTAACACCAAACTTGGTATACATGTTGGGATCACTCTAACACAGTGACTTACTCTGGCACCAGGAATTTTGGGGACATCCTGGCAGACAGAAATACATAAAACAATATTAGTGAAAGACACCATTTTACATCATTACATACAGAATCTATAAAATTCAAATTACCACAGACATATGATATTGTTATACATGTATTAACTTACATTACACATATCATCTTCATCTTAAGTTAATTTTTTAAGCATTTTTTAAAACACAAATTGATGCCATTCCATCCAACAACTGATAAATTTGCCACAGCATTCTCTCTTCATACAAAATACTCTCAACAAAAACCTTTACATTATTTTGAAAAATCCAAAGATCAAACAAATATATAATTTTCATTACCTTCCTTGGGCAACAAAACTCAGCACAATTTTTGAAAGATATATGATGATGAAATCACCACCATACAAAGGAATACCATGCTTCAACACACTTCCGTTGTATCATAAACAGAAAAAATTCTCAAGCATGCAAACCTGTTCAAACAAATTCTGAATCAATCAAAGCTTGTTTCTGAGGATATAAACGACCTTGACCCTTGTCTAGATGTCGACATGACCTTGTCAGACACAAGGAGACAAATAAGAGACAGACATAATGACTGAAAGATCATAGATATTCTGTGTACAGTCAACAATGGCTCAACACGCATAAAGACTAAAACCAGGGCACGAAATGGGAACAAGGGTTATCACTGTCTTACTATGAGCACTTCATAAATTCTTGTTTTATATTGGACTACATGCATTATTTCATCCACATGACTCTTGCTTCTCAACTTTCATTAAGCATAACTTGAATGCTCTGCTCTTTTTAAACATTACAAGATTCAGGACAGCAATAGAAATGGTTTTTTTTTTTTGTATCTTCAACATGATGACCTGCTAACTTTTTTTTTATTCTCATTACAAGAAACATTTTAAACAACAAAATTAGTAAAATACCTCGCACATACCTATTTTATTTTAAGAAGACCACTCTGTGTTCACTAACAAAAAAATCTTGATAATGCACCAGCATAGACATTGTATTGAAACAACCTCAGCAAAAACTTCCCTTCCCTGTAAACAAAACTTCAACCAATCAGGAGAGTTACAAGAGAATTGGGAGGGGCTGAATTCATCACACATGGCATGCATTACTACCTGCCTCCCCGCAGGGGGTGGGGCACTAGCTACGGTGGGGACTAGTACAGGTCGTAAACAATCCTGGTGCTAACAAACAAAAGTGGCAATATTTAATCATTTCAATTTTAATTCATCTTAGAATTGAAACTGGTCATGAAAATTTATCAGGTTCAAAAAAATTAAAATTAATGACGAAATAAAAATAAAATACTCAGAAATTATCACTGAATCTGTTGTTAATAATAAAAGGTTGTTTCTGATATATATATATATTGTGGATAAGAAATTGTTGGTTACATTTTATAGCTGAAAAAGATTCTCACACATTTTCACTCAAGAGGAAGCAACAATTGCAGTAAGAGTAATCAGGTCAAATAAAATGTCTGTTTAATTTCACCTTTCTTACAGCCTTCAAGCATCTGCAGCTGAAAATGTCTGAGTCTATTCATTTTTTGTTTTAAAACTGATTATGTTTAATCAAAAAAAAATTATGATAGACAATCTTTTGAAAGAAATGAATATTCTAAAATACAAATGTAATATTCAATGATTGTTTTCAGCAAGTCTATTTGTTACCTAAAATAACATTATAAAAATTTTGTCTCCCTGCCATATGAAGTAAACTTGTAAGCATTTTTTTCAATAAAATCTGTTGGTATAAAATGGTCTTATTTCCAAGAATTATTGTTAAAAATATATCAATAAACCAGTAAAATGGCTAGAGAACAATAACAGTATATCCGGCTAATTCATTATACTCTGGTCACCAGGACTGCATTTAATTCATAAGCTCATTAACACTTTCCCACCTATGAATTTTACCTACCGGTAAGTTTTTTCAAGCTTAACTGGATCTAATAATGAAACAGATAAACAATGCAAGGACAGATTTTCAGTGAACAAACACAAACTCACAGCCATTATTTACAGATAAACAAACATGAAGCTGAAATTCAAAATACACAGAAAAAATCTGTGTCAAAAACAAATAAGCTTGGCTGAAAAGAATTGGGGATATCTCTTCATATACCCCTCTAAAGCATCAATACAATCCTTAAACTCATTGGTTCCTTTCTTTGAAAAAAAATGACAGCTGGTTTTCAATTTGTGAACAAGTACCGGTAGAAAACTTCACTCGTAACAGCACAACTGACTTACATCGTATTCGTGAGGTGAGAAAACCTTTCTATTGACGACATTATAGACGCCAACAACCTGAAGACCCCAGGGCTGACATTCCTGTAGTACATTCATTTGTGACATCAAAAACACCCAAAATCACTTTTCATACCCCTTGTAGCTAACAGCAGTTGTATGCCATAAAGCTTTGCTTCACATAATGGGTAAATTTACATGGCATTCTAACTTCTTCATATTTTTCCTTTAATTTTTAAAAAATTTAAATATTATTGAAAAACAAATAAAATTTTGAATAAACCACAGAACATTAATTGTAAGACTTGTATTATCATAATATGGGTCCCTGCACTAAATGATTGACTTATTATAGTAAAATAAAATGTGACATTTTCAGTATGTCCCACTCTTCCTGTTTGTTGTCCAGGGAAACAAAGAAACATCACATTGATAATAAATCACAATGAATAGCTACACACATCGACACAGATGTTTTAATGTTGGGGAACTTCAAAGTTTAAATTATTAAAATCATATACAATGTAAAGTATATTTGAATCTGAGTTATAGAACTTAAAAATCCATCTTAATTATGATTAGTTTACACATAATTGAAGAATAAGTCTGAAACTTTACCTGATCTTCAATAATTCCAGTTTCTTCATCCATTTCACTAAAATCAGAAAATTAAGAAAATTAATTTAAACTATCCTAATCCAAAAATATCTTGAAATAAAGAATTTTACATTTTTTGTGTTTATTACATTTGAACCAGAGAAAATACCTGCTCTGATGTGCAGGCCACTTATGAAAAAATTTACGAAAAAACTTTGATTATTATAAATCATTTTAAAATATTTGATTATGGTACATGTACTTAAATTTTCATTTCTTAATTTGCATACATTCATACAAAGCAATACATGAATATGTTTTAGCAATAAACTGGCTATATATGAGGACAAGTTTGAATAGATCAACACATGTACACATAGAGAAAAAATACAGACAATGGTTGGGGGGGGGGTAAATAAACCATAGAATGAACAGCAAAGGCCCCTCCCATCTCGGTACTTTATATTTTGACAGGTATAAAGGTGGTGCATTATTTTCCACATCACTTTTCATTTCATACTGTGTAGGAAAATGCAGAGCTGGGGTATTGGCACATTCAAGCTGTGTTGCATGTAAAATACTGCAGTTACTTCCCTTTACTTGTCAAGTTTTAAGTGTCTTCATGCTAAAAAGTATTGATGGGAACTGGGGTTCTGAATTTGAATACATTATCAAAGTATCTTAACACTTCCTTAATTACCAGTCCATGCTAGAAAATTGTACAGTATTATTAAATAAGGGGGTGGTGGTCTGAAAGTGAATATACACAAGTGCAGATACAGACTATATCACATGCTGTATACAATCTCACTGGCTGTGAGCCCTCTGCTCAGTGTAAAGTCTCAACAGGAAGTTTCCCTGCTGATGAGGCTGGAACGTTGACGGAATGATACAGTACTGTCCCGAGGGAAGCTTGTGTCGGGTGCAAACTTCCCGCATGTTGATGAAATTATTAGACTTGGCGCACGAGGCATTGTACTTGAAAAAGTCCAAGGGTAGAGGGCCCGCCCCAGATCCTTCTGGTATCTATTGTGAGTTTAGTGTGAGTTTAGTAAACATAGATTTGATTCAGGTCTTATCTACCCAACATACACTGTTTACAGTTAACCATCTCTACAGATGTACAACAAAGGGCACCATGGCTGGACAATGAAGCTGAAAGCAAACTACATCAACTTATGAATTGTGAAGAAAACAGCACAGGAGAATAACTTTTTAAAAAAATACTTCTATCTTCATTTGTCATCAAAACAGGTATTAATGAAGTACACAATTAGAAAAGGAATTCATCTCAAAAAATTTTTGCTTCTTCTTCATCAATTCATCAAGTAACACAACATTTAAAGACACTAGCACTAAAGCACTAAAGCTACATCTACTACATGACAGCACTATGCCACTGTAACACTACAGCTACTGTAACACTACAGCCACTGTAACGTAACACTACAGCCACTGTAACACTACAGCCACTGTAACGTAACACTACAGCCACTGTAACACTAAGCCACCTGATGCTCACTTTGTCTCGTTGGCTTTCTCTGTGAAGATTCTAACCAGGTACTCTCCTTTCTGGTGAGGTTCAAAAGTGGAGGGAATAATTACGTAGGTTCCTGGGGAGAGCTTGTGTCGTCCACACACCTCTCGCAGATTAATAAAGGAGGGAGCCTTAGCACACGAGGCATGATATTTGAAGTATTTAACATCTAACGGACCATGGACCTCATCCTCCAGCTACAACACAAATCAAACATGCCCCATAGTTAGTGCACTATATCTCTCTGAGACAGAGTTGTCTTTCCCTTGCCTGCATTCTGCTAAGCTGAAACATGCCATATATCAATTAAGATTGTATAATAATATGTATTTCATAATAATTCATGAATGCATTTTCATCCTGTAAAATAATCATAACTAGCTTTTCATGTACAATAAGCAGCTCAATAAATATTTTTATCATTTTATAGAAATATGATCAGTGCTCTTTCAAAACAACTTAATTCCTAAAACTTTTCCACTACAAGTATTTCTTGGTCTTATTCAAATGTTTTAATTAGGGCTGTCATGGTTCCAAAATTATTTCAGGTCAGGTCGAGTCGGGTTGCATAATTTTCAGTTTGATTTTGGGTTTTTATGTTCGGGTCAATCATTTTTTGAACAAATTTCAGTTACAGCCCTAGTTTTCATTGGTGTATTTATACACCAACAAATTACTTTACAAAGGTTTGATTAATATCTTGATATGATTTTGTCAATAACAGTACGAATAAAATCACATTTATTTAGAAATAGAGGAGGAATCTGTGGATGTAAGTCTATGAGTACAATGTACCTATACAAATGATGAACCAAAATCCTGTCATAATATATTGAGGCCATTTTGTCATACCTTGTAAATGACATATCCAATGGTCAACATGTCTAGTCCTTCCTTGCGCTTCTTTCTTCTGTCTTTCTGTAAAACGCCCACCAAAATGGTACAGAGGTCATCGTCATCATCATCATCAGGGTCGGTCAAGGTCACACGATACTGGGGGTTTGTCCAAAAGGTGTCTGTACAAAATACAAAGGCCAATATAAATGAAAATCAAAGATACTTCAACCATCATGTCCAAAAATGTCTATTAAATTCGTCTTAAAAGAAATTTATACTGAGGCCATGGAATTAACAGAGTGACTTGCTATCATAAGATGGTAACAATAGTCAGTTTTAAACTTCCCCGACCAAGATACGACATGGATTTAATCAAAATAATGCAGATTTTGATATCTTTATGTGTCTAAACTTCCGTCTTGACTTGAGACATTATCTACTGTACTATAATACAGCAAAAAATATTTAATTTCAAAATAATCTGTTTCTGTTTTAAAATTTAAAAAATATGCAACAGGTATACCTCAATTGAATATTCAAATTTTAAAATATAAAATAAGAAAGTAACAAATAAGCAATAAATTTGAATACTGTTAAAATCTCTCTGCCACATTTGACCTAATTATCAACAGGACGCTCCAGCCCTAATCTTTGATTTGAAATGCCACTGTTGGAAAGAGCAATCAACAAACTTCCTTTTTCGTAACATTTCTCATATCAATTAAGCTTCAGACTTAGTGCGACAGACTTCTCTGTTATCACCTTTTTTACATCTTTTGATAATATTTTATTTCATAATCTTGTTGCATCTTTCCAAGCCATGCTGTCATTGGCTTGCGAAGCCAAATCCCATTGGCTATGTGCTAGAGGACTAAAGGAGGAAAGCACCTAAGTTGATTTTGATTTGATCTAGAGTACCGCTACTCCTTGCATATGTAAAACCATTACAGTTATCTTGATCTTTTGCTTGTACTGTAAATCATGAAAATTTTACAGATAAACTTACATTGACTGTGATAATTTTTTTCCTCGCAAAAAATTACAAACTTTTCAACAATGTTGTGACTGATAATGAAATCTGCCACAAAACAAAAAACATCTATTCCTGTGACTGACCAAGGTAGTTTCTGCAGCCCCCAGCATTGACCCTGGGGATCCACTCCCCATTCTCTGTGTGCCCCTCCCATCTCTTCTTCCCGTCCAGCTCATCCTCCTCCAGGGAGTCAGGTCCCAAATTACAGATCTCCAACTTCTCAAAATTTTTGGAGAAGTCATCAAAAGACATCCAGAATTCTCCATCGTCATCAAAGGTCAGACCAATGGAGTCCTTCTGAGAGTCTGGGATCAGGGACCACTCTCTCGACCTAATAAAGTAAACACATATAGATATATATAGGCATAGCTAGTATACTAGTTTATAAAATTTATACTGATCCATCAGATCAAGGTCATTCTGATTTCTAATATTTTGCAGCATATATTTATAGCAAAATAACACTATCAATATCAGTGCAAATAACTTTTCCATAATTGCTAATTTTATAGTCTCTTAATTAATTTCCTAATTTTGATGTTACAAATAAGAATTTCTAGTTTGCTGACATAAAAACTTAATACTGGTACAATTTTTAACAAGAGATTCCTGTGACTGGGTCCTGTAGGACCTGCCCCTAGACTTACTGGTCGCTCCATCTGCCCTTCCACTCAGCCTCATTACCCCAGGGGTTCCTGATCCTGACCATTGGGATCTTTCCCGACATGGTGGGGGTCTCAATGTCCATCTGTCATAAACATATCAACCATTGCAATGCTACATACCCAGGACTGTAAATCATCATTTAGTAAAAACTTGTCATTAGTAATGTCAGGATTTTGGGCTTGGGTGATAAAAAAGTACATACCAATATGACAGAAGTGATACTGTAGGCATGGCCCATCACTAGGCCATTAGCTAACCGAGCTTCAAGTTGGTTGGGGTCAGCCTTCAACAGAGATTTAAAAAGATTAACCATACACATTCAGCCACTGTAATGCAGCAGCACTTTTATAAAGTTTTGCACACAAGCATCTGAAATGTCCTCAATCTTCAATACAAATAAATTTCTTCTGGTTCAAATTTTGAGGAGAATTGAATAACCTTGATTCAGTGTACACTATGATAATGATATCACCTTGACCTTAATGAGTTTAATGTTGAAATTTAAAAGTCCTTGGCCTTCAAGGAAATCAAATATGTTTCCATTTCATAACGTTCAAAAGTTAAAATATAAGTTTAACTGTATAATGAAATAATCCAAGGCCGGACCTTTTGGTGATAAAAATATTGTATACACTTCTCAAACTTCTTACAACCTTCACACTAGGTAGTACAAGTAAGACTCACATCAATGGAGCAGCCCATCAGGGAGCCTCTTTGACTGGCCTTCAACATAATGCTGAACAGATTGGGCGGGGCTTTACGCAGGTCAAAGAACTCGGACACACCCCCTGTAAAGTCCACCATGGCTTCACAGGTGCTGCCACCCTTCAGAGACTCATACGAGCCTTCCAATCTGGAAAACAAATTCAAAATAGCTTATTACAAAACGTTATTGAGCATTGGCAATAGAAAAGGACCACTACAGTGTAGAAATTACTGTTTATCATAACAGAATGATGGTGAGAGTAAATTAATTATCTATTTCAAAACATACATGTATTAACAGTACGTCTTACCCACTCTATTGACCTACATGTTCACATTAATTAAACCAATGCCATCATACAAATAAAATAATACATTGTATGGAATTTACAATGCATGGTTCAAGAACATTATCTTTCAGGAACTGTTTACTTTCTATTATAGTTACTATGACTTGATCATACTTGGCATAAGCTTTCTCCAGCAATGCACTCCAGAATTCATTCTTGTCTACAGAGTGCATGAAGGTCAGCTGGCCGTAGTAGGTGGGCAGACGGTCATCCACCACCACCTCCACCCACTCGCCCTGCCGCCAAAAATGGAAGCGGAACATCCCACAGTAGCCATCCTCAAAACTCTGGTCCGGAGGAACCACCTTCGCAAACAGTCGCTGATTCACGGTTAGAGAGGCAATGGCAGCCAGGAGCCAGCAGTCACCTGATAGATAAACAGAAACATCTCTGATAATAATGTCAGCAATTTCTAAAGTAAGACCTGTACATTTCCTTAAACATTATAACAAGACCATTGACAAGGTACTGGTTGTTTGTTGTTAAACAGCAATTTGATGTAGGCTAGGTTGTGCCACTGTTGGCTGCCAAGAAATCAACAGCAAATTTTGTCCAACACTATGCTGTGTGCCTATATGAACAGTGCACTTTTCACTTAAAGCGAGCATCAATTCTACTTTGTTTTGAATTACTCGAAAGTTACATCATACTGAAAGTCCAGTCATTTAAAAGAGCTTCAACTTGTAGCTTTACCATGCAAAGCTCAATGCATTTTCAATTGCAACAAATGTTTCAAAAAGTCGTTTGTAAACATGTGCCAAAAATGTATAGCAATGAAGAAATTCAGTGCATCATGGGATAGGGTCATCAGGTGTAACTGATGAACTGATGACACAAGTCAACAGACAGTCATACAGAGAAGTGGAGTCAGCATCCCCTAGTGAGGTAAGCTACTGGTAGACAGCTAGGGTAAATTTGTCTGCTTCAGACATCTGACCATTACTGTCATGTTACAGTCAGGCCCAGTGCAACTGTAAGGGGTTTTATAAAGTCAAAGGGTCATATCTGTCTTAACAATACATGTAGTAGAGTGTGACTACGTACACTCGTCCCCACAGTATACACCTCATAGTGTGACTACAGTCATATTGCACTGAATGAAGAGAGGCCATTTAATGCCTTTGATGTTCACTGTACTAGCTATGAGGTAAACATCTACCAGCTTTCATGTTGTGAGAATTGAATGTCAATAAACCATGGAAAGAAGACAAAAACATTTGAATAAATGTACTGCAAAATCAATAGCACTATTGAAAGTCATTGATTCTATATACCCGTAATTGCTATTTAAAGGATCCCTTTGATGTCAAATGTATAAAAAAAAAATTTTAAGTCATTTTAAAGGAACTTGGACACGATTTTGAGATCAAAAATTTTATTTTTACTTTTTATGTATGAAATGGTTAAGTGGTGCATTTTAAATGATTGACCAAAATATTAAATGTTAAAGGCAAATTACAAGCGAGATACAGAGGTAAGAATTGATTGTTATGTAAACAAAGCTCGAGTCTTGTAGTTGTTTACAAAAAATGAAATGAGGAGAAAATCCATTTCTTAGACAAAATGATGTTTAAAAAACAAATCAAACTAAATTAATATCTTCATAAATACTATTATCATTAAAGGAAAGTTACATTTGATTGAAACTTACACCAATACAACACATATGTAAACAATGACAATATTCGAGCTTTGTTTACAAAACAAAGAAATATGAACTCTGTATCTTGTCTATAACTTGATATTTGACATTCAAATTTTGAGATCATAACATTATAAACTTCTATATTCATCATTATAAACAATGAAAATGGAAAAATGAAATGTGAAAATTTTAAGTCAAATCGTGTCTAAGTCCCTTTAACCTATCTTGAAAATTCTGCCACAAATATTTGCATCTTGTAAAATTGAAAGCTTGATCAAGAAGAATTTACATGTACTGGGAAAAGAGAAGAACAAATTGTATTAGGGTCTTGTACAAACCAAGCTCTCCTTGCTGCACATCAAATCGACTGGCTCCATCCGCAATAAACACAGGGTTGTCACAAATCTCCTATACGAAGCAAATAAAAAAAAATATCAATAAAAATACTATAACAAGTGACTCAAGTTTAACAAATAAGCTCTTCTGTGGTGTTGGTGAACTATAGACTTAAGTTCAGATACTATAAATCTAGAAAGCTACTTTTTAAAGTTCTCAAAGTTTGCAATAATTTTGTTGTCAATATTTTTTTGTTGTAAACCTATCTTTTGACGTTTCTGGTAAATGATTTAGACAAAGCATGGTAACCAATATTAATTTTTCATAATTTTAATTATTCATAGCTAGATTGCAAAATACTAGTAAAATTGTCATGCATGAATATATATATGTGTAGTAAGTGGGCTTATAGCACACTTGTAATTGTTTAAAGGTAGATAAAAATAACTTGCAAATAAAATTAATAAATTAATAAATTAATAACATAGGTAATCACAGATTACAAAGCTCACCGAGACGAGACATCACCCTTATGAGACTTCACCTTTATGAGACCACCTTTATCATATTAAATGAAAATCATACTTTATGATCTTGGATATTCATGGATTCTGTTTTGATACAATATCGTATATCATCTGTTAAAAAATTGTATGATAATCATATGTTCATATGTTAATCAATACAATAATATAAAATTAAATATTGCATCCTATCATATTTACAACATATATCATAATAAACAATGATGAGATATAATATTGTAACATATGATATGACATTGTATTGTGTTATAGATTATTGTATTTGATCAAATAATACAATATCATAATATATAAAACAATATAGTATTAATATTACAATATCATATTACATAATACATCATAACATTGACACATATGATATTATATTGTGTAATATAGTATGATATTGTATGATACTGTATCATTTTTGATACATGATATGATATTGTATCATATGATACAATATTATTTGATACAACATTGTTTCATATCAAATGATACAATATTATGTGATAAAGTAAAATATTATATAATACAATATTACATTATACATATTGTATCATATGATACAATAATATATTTTACAATATCATACAATACAATTTCATGTGATGAGATAATATATCATATTATAAACCAATATCATATTATACAATATCGTATGATACGATATCATATAACAGTATCATATTATTCAATTTCATGTGATATAATTCTATATTACAGAAACTAATATCATATTATACAAAATCGTATGATACAATATTATAGAATATACAATATAGTATCATAGGATACAATATCATATTTTGCAATATCTTATGTAATAGTATCATGTGATTAAATAATAAATTAATAATACAATATAATATTATACAATACTGTATCATAATATACAATTCTATACATAAGGATATCATGATAAAATATCATAACATAAAATATCAAAAAAATTATACAATATCATATCATATCATATAACTTTTTATAATATTACATATGATATTATATTGTATCATATTAAACAATATTGTTTCATACCATACAATACTATATCGTAGGAATCATGTTATATCATTTATCAACAAACACATTTATCTATCGAGCAGGTTTGAGTGAGGTAGGAGATTTCTTTAGCAACCTTGATAATGGAGATCAGGCTCTGCATCTGAAGCAACCTCTGCGTTTCATTTATAATATAGTTAAATCAACTATGCAAGCTATCATCTATAAAACATGTGACCTGTTCCAAAAAAACTAAACCTCATCCAGCATCCGAAACCTATGGCTCAGATTCAGCATTCAAGCCTGTCAGGTGCATCAGTATACACAAGACGCATCTCCATGCAAGTTTGGTGAAGTTCAGACCAGTAATAACTAAGATATCATCATCAGATAGGGCACTAGCAATTAAAACCTTAACCTGCTCCAGCATCCGCAACATATGGCTCAGATTCAACATCCATGCCTGTCAGGTGCATCTGTATCATAAGACACACCATCCATTCAAGTTTGGTGAAGTTGGGACCTGTAATAACTAAGATATATTTTTTAGCATCCTTGATAATGGAGATCAAGCTCTGCATCTGAAGCTTCCTCTGTGATTCATTCATACTTCAGTTTAATCAACTATGCAAGTTTGAAAAAGTACTATTATCTATCAAACATGTGACCTGTTCTAAAAAACTTAACCATATCCAGCATCTGAAACCTATGGCCCAGACTCAGCATTCAAGACTGTCTGGTGCATCAGTATCATAAGACGCACCATCCATGGAAGTCTGGTGAAGTTAGGACAAGTAAAAACTAAGATATAATCATCAGAGGGCACCTGTTTCAAAAATTTTAACCAGCTCTAAAAACCTTAACCTCCTTCAGCATCCGAAACCTATGGCTCAGATTCAGCATTCAAGCCTGCCTGTTGCATCAGTATCATAAGACGCATCATCCATGGAAGTCTGGTGAAGTTAAGACAAGTAGTAACTAAGATATAATCAGCAGAGGGCACATGCAACAAAAACTTTAACCAGCTCTTAAAACCTTAACCTCCTCAAGCATCCGAAACCTATGGCTCAGATTCTGCATTCAAGCCTGCCTGTTGCATCAGTATCATAAGACACACCATCTATGCAAGTTTGGTGAAGTACGGACCAGCAGTAACTAAGATATTGCTATCAAAGGGCACCTGCAACAAAAACTTTAACCAGCTCCAAAAACCTTAACCTCCTCCAGCATCCGAAACCTATAGCTCAGATTCAGCACTCAAGCCTGTCTGGTGCATCAGTATCATAAGACACACCATCCATGCAAGTTTGGTGAAGTACAGACCTGCAGTAACTTAGATATTGCTATCAAAGGGCACCTGCAACAAAAACTTTAACCTGGTCCAACAACCTTAAGCTCCTCCAGCATCTGAAATTTAGGACTCAGATTCAGCATCCAAGTCTTTCAAGTCCATAAGTAGGTCCAGATGCATCATCCATACAAGTTTGGTGAAGATAGGACAAGTAATAGCTTAGATACAGGACCTGCAACAAAAACTTTAACCAGGTCCGGACGCCGACGCCGACGCCGAGGGTATAGCATAAGCTCCCCCTGACTTCGTCTCGGTGAGCTAAAAATTAAATCATAAATTTTAAAATTGCTTTCTGAAAATGATACAAATGTGTCATCGATACAGTAACACCCTGAAAAAATAACCTTCTTTGAAAACTTTTCAAAGCCATGATGGTTTGGCTAGAAAAACTGAAACCCGTCTGTGCAGACAGTATGTTACACTAGTGTACACGTGTGTATGTTTCCTGCAAAAGTTGATGATTTAGACAATGGACAAGGAGACAAAGTCATAGACTAGATAAATACAGCAACTGTGCAATATAGCCTTTTCTTCCTGGTTAGCTGCCTGCTGTTTCTGAGAGATATAATTTTCAAAGCAGAAAGTTCCCTTCAGCACTACGTAAAATGTTGTACAACTATAATCTCCAGCCTTAAAAGTTATCTGACTGGGAGAATGTGAACTTGTAAACATTTGATGAGGTTGCCACAAGGTAATTAAGAGGATGGGGGAGACCCTCTCCCCAGCAGCTGTATCTGCTGCCCGATTACTCATCAGACAGTTCATATACCTAAAGCGTATTTGATAGAGGTACACAGTGTTCCTCTGCATGCAGATGTGAAAAATTCTGCAAGAATTCCAGCATTGTACAGTTCAACAAAAAAATCAGTGCATGACAAGAGGGTGAAGGCAAGATTTCGCTTGCAGCTATTGAGATGTATGTTGTAATCTCGAAACTAACAACAGATTCTTTGTGTGCTTCTAAGCCTTTAAGATGAACATAATGTACATGCAAAAGAAAGTTCTCACTTCACATATTTTTATAGGTACATGTATGATCATAAAATTATTAAAATATTTTGGGACATTTCCAATACAAACAACCAGCTGTATTAACCAGCACAAAATTCTTGCAATACCCTTCTACTGATGCAGTCCTGGGAAAGGAACCCTGCAGGATGATAGAGATTATCTAAATTTAATTCTCTCAGCTGTCTACAGTGAATTTTATAAAAAATTAAATAAATATGGTGTATATTGCTGGTAAACAGCTTGATGTCTTTTAAAAGTAAGGATTAAGAATGTAGTACCGGTACTCATACTTGTATGGACTTCCATATCAGTCTGTCCCCCAAGCTTGTACATAAACAACTAAATCAACACAGTATGCCTGGGTTGGTTTTGTCTACCATAAATAATATAATCTATGTTACATGTTGTTCAATCCAGAGAATGTTCAACCATTAGCCAGTCTGTAACCTTGACAATTGCTAGCGGATCTCTGTGAACTCTGGTTGTTTCACAATACATATGGTACATGCTGCTCTCAATCAATACACTCGATTCTTTTCTATTATTGCATTCTGATAGGAAGCTATGCCATATGGCTGACAAAGCCCTAGTTTCTGTGGTACTAAGCAGACAGAGAATGTCAGAGGCAGACCCCTAGGGTGGAGAATAACAGTCCACTAATGTGTATTATCTACTACTTTGTACAATAGGAATGCAGGGACAGTGCTTTGATCAGGGACAGAAGTCAATCTACAGTTCGCAATGAGATTTACACAATGAGAAAATCATTTTGGACATGCTGTCTTCTTGATAATTAGGTTCAATCTTGCTTAAGAAAGACTTCTTATAATGCATGTTAGTCTTTTCTCCAAAAGAATGCATTTTAATATATTAAGTTGCACTACAATAAAATTTATATTTCAAACTTAGTGTTTAAAAGCCAAATCAGTACACATATTGTGAAATCCACTGTCATGCATATTGTGATAGAATAATGATAATACAATACTGCTATTATCTTCAAGGTAACAAAAAACAGATTTATGTGCAGAAATGTTGGCAGATAGCTGAATCTACGCATTATGAGCTCTACAGCGGTACTCTTCCCTGAAAAACAAAACACATCAGCCATCGACAGCTAATGTTTGAATCCTGCAGTTCTATTTCTGTGATAACATATATTTCTGTGATCTCCAGCTTAATACGATAATATGATAACTCCACAACTTCTAATAAGGGCCTACTTACTGATGGAATTGAATATTGCAGAGTTGCAGAAAATATGAAATTTGGTGAAGGTTGTTTATTAACAAACACACAGATCATTCAGTCTGGAAGGTCAGGCGGCACCTCTATAGAAACTTGGCAGAAAGTTTATGTATATTCACAGCAATACACAACAGTGAGAGAAGATCAAAGTCTACAGGGTAATGCACATGTGCTGGGTAAAGAATTGATAAATTGGATCAATATGTCCTGCTCATTCAGCATATTGTCAGCTGCTTGTCAACAAACCTTTAAATGCATGCAGGAAAGTCTGAATGCTGAATGCAAATATAATAATTTTAATATTTTGCACCTCTTTTCTCCCCCACACTATAGCATAGCGCCTGATGGCACCTGAAATAATGTTACCCCACTGACTGCTTTATTCAATCAGTTAATTACACCATGTGCCAACTTTATCAATGAAGCAAATATAATCTCTTAAAGTAACAACAGCATTCTAAAATAGAATGTATACCCTGAATTCCAGCGACTAAGTCAGCCATGAAACTGAGTGTTGTAGCTGACAGTCATTATTAATATTTACAGTGGCACAAAGGACTATCTGCAGAGCTTAAACAGACTGAAATAATGTATATGTATATGCTGTTATGTTATTTCTATGTGCCTCTTCCATTCAAATGCCCAAGAGGGCTCCAGTCATTATTAATCATTACAGCAACACAACAGATTATCTGCATTGTTCCAACTGACTCAAATATAAATGCAGTTATGTTTTTGTCTAAGTAACTTACATGGGGCCTCTTCCATTCAAATGCCCTAGGGGGCTCCCGACTAAAAAATATGGAGCTATCCTCAGCCGGAAACTCTGGGTCCTCGAACAGAGTCTCCTCAGCAGCACACTGCTCCCTGATCTCCTCAAAATGCTGCTTTCTGATCCCAGAAATTAAATCCTTGTCTTCTTTTCTAGAATGCCTTCCTCCAATTGCATTTCGATAACTACTTTGATAATGACTGTAATACTCAGACATTTCCCTTTTTGGAAAATCCCTCCACTGTATGAATTGAAAACCAATTGGCCCTCCTTTAAAATCCAACTGTAAATCAACTTCGATTTTTAAAAGATCATCAGGTTTTTTTTAACTCCAAGAGCAGGTTGAGGCTTGTTTGTCAGTGGATATGAAATATTTATCAATGGTTTTTGGAATGTTATCGTGTGGCTATCGAAGCTTAATCAAACACTGGGATAGCCTGGTAAACACGGACTACATGTACAGTTTTCTACACCCAATTTCACATCAGGGATCCGCCAGAATGAGCTTTTTAAATGTGGGAACTACTTTTAATCAGTCTAAGGTATTTATAAAACATTTTTTTTTTCAATTGTGAAGTCTTCCTGTAAATATTATCTTTTGTGTCGTAACTTTTCCCTCGAGGAAGAGTGGGGTGATTTAATCACTAAATAGGGGATTCCGAAACAACTTTAAACCACTGAAAAAAGATCTGCTCCAATTTCCTGTAACCAGATTTAAAGTTAAAACAGGCACAACCTTACTATTAATGATGGTCTTATATGTAATATTAACATGTGGTTTTTGATTCATAAGAAACCAAGAATGTAGCACTTGTAACCTTGTAAAACCTTAATTATTATTTCTTTAACCAAAAAAAAAAAAACCCTCATGTGTGCCCATCAGCAAAACAGGTTTGTACTGCAATGAGACGTGTTTTGTTGACCATTCTTCTGACCATGTGGACCTTTCCACTATAAATATAACCAAGACATTATATCATGCACACTCAAGCCAACCATCGGTCTACCATATCAAGCCATTTAAAAACAAACCCTGGTTGTATTATAAATTCCTTCTGTTTCCCAAGGTTTACAGAGCATGACAGTGTGTGTTTTGCACCGATCTATCATAAAGGGTCTTCAGTTTGACATTTTTAATGAAGATGACACCCTGATCTGACAAGATTTACACACCTGATTTTACTATCTCATGGCCCAGGGCCGAAGATCCTGCCTTCATTGAGTAACCTTATTCCTCTGAGATTAAATCTTCATTTGTTAAATAATAACGTTGAATTGAAGTCTGACTTCTGTTTATATCTAATACAGCCAGAACACTGTACATGCAAGCTACATAGATTCAGAAAATTTAAAGAATTTCTTCAAGAGAAGATCAATTGGAGTGGGAGGTAATTTATGCAGGCATTTAAAAGCTCCTCTCAAGTTTTCAATCGCACACCCTCTCCAAAAGGGAACATAATGCTTTTAAAAACCCTTTTTTATGCAGTCAAGTGTATTGATTACAGTTGAAACATAAGTATTTCTTTGTGCCAGTTTTCCTAATGAATTTGCTTTGTAGAGCTATAGCCTTTATTTCCTCTTACTCTCTAAACAAGTGTTTGGAAATGTACAATGCGTACATATAATGAACTAACTACTGATGATAATGAGTAATGTGCATACATTTTCTGTGTATTCTTCATTATGACAGGTGTTTTCAATCCGAACAGCATTAACAGGGAAAATGAACAATCAAGTGTAGTCTGTTTAAGTATGTGATACAAAGCTTAAAATAGCAGTGTATAAGGATGTTTTGACATCCTTAAAACCTTAGAAGTGAATATCTATAAACGTACATGTATATATTATACAATGCACATCAACACTCCGTTATGTAGCTAATTGCATTACTTAAAGTACATCCCCTAGGTAGCTATCTAAATTTCTGTACATGATCAAGAGTGTCTATCCTTTTAAAAGTCTGATAATAAATTTTGGGTTTGGTCTCATTAGTGTGGGATAAATGACTAATAAGACATCCTTATCTACTTGTTTAGCTACAATCATGAAGATTGTCACCAGGGACTTTTTTTTTCGATATTATTAATAAAAAAAAAAAAATCTAACTGGGAGTGGGCCTTTCCTGAATGCATACATTCATGCTGAAAAACGAACACCTGGTTATTGTACAATTTGCACAAAAAACAAAACTTACATGTGGTCTTTTCCATTCAAATGGACGAGGGGGTGCCCTGCTAAAGAAGATGGAGGAATCTTCAGCGTCGAACTCAGGGTCCTCAAATAAGCATCCCTCCTCTTGACATCTCTTTTTAATCTCATCATAACTCTGGTTGATAACCCCAGAGAACGGGTCCTTCTTATCCTTTCTGGAGGGCCTGCCGATTACCTGTGGTCTTTGCGAGAAGGCTGGGGCGCTGTAGCTAGGCTGGTCACCCCCATCTTCTCCACCCCCGCCCATTCGAATTCGGAAGCGTCCGCCTCCACCCTGGATATTAATTCCTCCATTAACTGATGAACCCCCATCGCCACCATAAGTGAAGGTTTTGGTCTCCACTTTGGGTGGGCCACGCCCATCCGAGTAGAACGTACGAACTGTACGGGTTGTTTTGGTTGTGTACATCTTGGTTCTAAACTCTGCCACCGGCCGACAGCTGCAGAAAGTTTTCACACGCCGCGATTACACCTGAAGCTGAAGCACCAAAGATTAATTGTAATCAACGGCGATTAACAGTTCTAGATGTCGTTATCATTTGATAAGGAGAGAAAACAAAACAGATTACTGCTTACCGTGTGTTTACCTTCTTAGCATCAACACTTTCCCTGTACAGTGTACTGCCCACGATGAACGTTTCGGATCGCTTCCGGAACGGACGATTCTATTTCTTCGACGAGGGGTCAAGGGTTATGAAGGATGATAACCGAGTTATCCTCCTTTCAATACACAACAAACTGCATGGATTGGGGGGGGGGGGGGGGGTCGAAGTACCTAAATGTTAAAACCGCTATTTTTCTCATTCAATTTAAACATGCACCCAACAAAATAAAAAAGAAAACCAGCCAAAAAAAACCCAAAAGGTGTACCAACCAAAAGTGAACAAAAAAACCCCAACAAAAAACAAGAAGTGGGGGGGGGGGGGGGGAGGATGTTCCATCAAAAATCATATTTGTGCACGTGAATTTAAGAAAAATATGTCTGTTGCAAGAAACAAAATGGTGGGCTTTCCCCCTTCCCTCCCTTCCTCCTCCCGTTAATGCTACGTTCTTTAAATGTACATGCATGTAGCGATAGACTAAAAATAAATATTTTTTCACCGCTGTAGCCTATACGGTTAAATAATATAGAAACGCAATTCATGTAAAACTTTCAAACACATTTTTTGCTACATGTATCATTAAAATTTACTCGGCTTGAACATGGGTACTTTATAAAAATATGAAATAATGATTATTTCACGAGAACACTTTGGCATGATCTATCATCACTTTCAAAAGATTATAGAATCAATGGGGCTTTGTCCCAAATGAGAGAAAGAGGGGAAGGAAGGAAAAGATTGAACTCCTTTCGAAATACATATCATACAAATGCCGTGTGAAATTTATGATATCAAAAGCTACAATCTGCTTGAGAGATCTGCAGAGATCAAATATATTTGTTAAACTCCCTCCAAAGACCTCCATGAGAATTTCACTCTTTTTCTGTTCGAACAAAAGTGTACAGAGTACGAGCGCGCGTGGGCGTGCGTTGAATTCCTCAAGACCCTCTATGGAAACGACAGACTTTCATTTATTACAACATGAAAGTCATTTCTAACTCGCGCAATAAACAGCTGCCAGATGAAAGGCTCCATCCCTATACCCGCTGACGTTGTACGCGCACATTAGCTAGCTTGGCATTAATTCAGTCTTTGCATAATTACGTGCTTATGATTGCCCCAAACCTCATTGCATGTGGGGTTTTTTTTTTTGAGGTGGTATAGTTTTGCACACTTGCGCCGCTTCAGTTTTTTATTTCTCCAAGGACAATATTAATTTGGTGATAAAATTCTGCTTTTGCCGGTGAGTAATATTTAAACCTCATACAACTTTAAGGTTTTGTTTGACATATCGAAATACTACGTAGATATACGCTATATACATTACATGACACCCTTTAGGTATATTTATTGTCATACCATATATAGTCATTTAGCGATATCACCTGTGAAATAAGTAAAATCATTAAAAATAAAAACTAAATCCGTAACATCATCTGTTCAGATAGGTCATTTAATTGCAATAAAAACCAAAATTTCAAATCAAATTTTAGCTTATACCATGCACGATAGGAACGTATCGTTGTCACTGAATTCATAAGTAACAAACTAAGGTACGAGGGGTGCATGATACAGATCATTTATTTGTAAGTCCAGAACAGACAAGTACATGACATATTATTATAATTACAAGAGAGAGACATGTCAATGAATAGTCTAAAAATTATTAAAGTATAACAATTATAGCAAATGACAATGTTAATTCCGACAATATTTCACTTAAAAAGAGTACTATAGCATGTTATCATTCATAAATTTGCCCACAAGATTAAGAATTTTCTTGTCAACCAAAAATAATTTTTTTCATTATCTAAAGCTGAAAAATTTGGGAATTTGCTTTTAATTAACTGAATTATTTCTTTTCTGTGGTGATTATACTTTTCACATGTAATCAACAAATAAATTTCATCATCTTTACTGTTATAAGTACACGTAATTAAAAGTTAAGATTTGAACGTTTACTCCCCCCCCCCCCCCCCCCCCCCCGCCTTAAACCAAAATAAAACCACAGCAATTACCCCCCTTTTCATTAACAAGCAGTTATCTCTCGTTCTCTATATCAGTGAGTGACGTACTAGTGGGCGTTTCTACAAAGCGCTAAATTTGAAAACATGCATTCGTGGACGAAAGAAGAAAGTTAATTTCGTTCTTGCATTCGTTCCTTCATTTATTGTTCAATTATACCAATAATTTATGACGATTGATGTAGTACTAAACCAAGACCCCTTTAATGTTTGGACACGCCCCCCCTGGGGATTTGTGGTCCTTTTTATCGGCACAGGTTTTGATGAGTCAACGAACTGAATGAAGTCAGACCCATGTCGACCATTGACTCATCCCCAAGTCTCTGAGAGAAGACCACAGCTGTGACCGTCTCTGACACGGGGCGCGAGTCAACTAACAAAGTTATACATGAATCATCACAAATATCTCTAAATGGAAAATGTCGGTATAGGTCTGCAAACTGAAGGTCTCCTGAATAAGTTTACACTTCAAATTCTTAACTAAATTTTTTGTTTTATTTCGAATTTAATCAACAGAAATGTCATAAGTATTTCAAGGTTAAAAGTACTAAGTTTGGCAATTACATATATCATATTTCTAAGGACTGAGTCATTAATGAAATACTGAATTTCCGGTAAATATTTTTTAGCATTGAAGTCAATACATTTATAAGGAAATGCTTTTTTCTTATGTAACTTTAAGCTAGATGTAAAAAAACCCCCCAAAAACAGGTTAATAGGATACTGCATCAGTGTGCACATGTTTGCAAAAAGTTACACGGAAATAACAGGAATAGTTTGTTCTTTGTAGGGAGCGTCTTGATAAATCTCCTTTACTGACTGGTTCAGAACGACTCTTTCACGAATGATAATTATTTTGATGTTTTGATTAATGAATAAATATTAATATTCCAATGGACACATTCGTTGCAAAGATGCACTGCAATGCTTGCATAAAAGTAAAATACAGAGAGAGAGAGAGAGAGAGAGAGAGAGAGAGAGAGAGAGAGAGAGAGAGAGAGAGAGATGACTTAATGTGAATCATTGAAACTGTGCTGAGCCCAATCATTTTGAGATAAACTTGTCTTACTTCAATCTGACCCAAAAAAACCCACTCTGAATTGTTATTACAACAACAAGGGATTATAATCATGTATGTAATTTATGACTCTGGGTTCCAATGCTAAGTGTTAAACACATCTGTTTGTTTTGGACCGGGACCTGATGAATCTGAGTCATTTCCTGTGTACAATTTCAAGTAGTCAGTGGAGTAAAATTTGACTCGAGGTAATATGAAGCGATTTGTTAAATTAATAAAAACACACCTTTATACCGATATACAGAGGAGCAGATATACTGCTCAAAGTTAATTGGCTGGTTCTATGTCCACGAAACAAACAAACACAAACAGTTACACAAGCAATGAGCCACTGTTGACTCGTAATCTTACATGTAAGTAAACATAAAACGCCCGCAACCGAATTCATAGGTAAACGTACTGTTGTGTAAGTTGTTCATAAATGTTTCACTTGCACAGACCACATGTTTGTCTCAGCACAATTAAGATAGAATTTAGATATCAATTTTAATAACTGATGAATACGATATATTTGGTTTATTTTTCAAATGGAAGGATCACTGAGAAAACTCATTAAAAGTGAGGTGGAAGTCAGTCAATAGTTCTCGAACTAAGCCTGTAAAACTCTGATTTTTTTTTAGCTAGACAGAAAGGAGGTCCTCATTATTTTAGGTCACAATGACTAAAAGTACTTATGACGTCACAAATTTTAAAATCTTTTTATGACGTGATAATAAAGTGTGAAACTGATTTTTCAGCCAAACTGAAGGCAGGTGCTTGTTGATTTACGTCACAAAGAAAAGTGTTAATTATGACGTCATAAAATTTAAATCTTCTAACGACGTAACAATGTAGTGGTTTTCTATCAGCTTCCAACGTTCATAAGATATTGTTTTGGGTTGTTTTGTTTTATCATCTTTTTCCCGGTAAAGTATGCTATAAGATTTCTATATTACTCGTAATACTTTTACGTATTGTCTCATTATGTACTGGGTATATCAAAAGTGAGCTGTAAAATTTCTATTTTTATAAACTACGACAATAATCATTTAATCATGTAAAAAAAAGGATGAACAAATTGGGGTTCGTTATAAATCAATAGTTGTAAGAATTTGATAGAATACTTGCATTAGTAAACCGAACACTTGTTTACAAAAGTCACCGATTTATATCCTTCGCTCTAAAAAACATACAAAATAAAGAAATATATAGTAAATTAAAGCTTTAGAAGTACAAGTAAAAACAAAGCAAGCTGCAATAAGTCGGAGATATTCACACGCACCCAACAGCAGTTAGCCCAACTGTATTCAAAGAATAAGTGAGATAAAAGGGATACATGCATGATCATAATCTATGATATACAGTAGTTCAGTTAGCGTTGATAAATACGATACACCGATATTACAAAATCTAGGATTGGCTACTTTAGCAGCAGTGTGATTTGAAGACAATTAAAAAGCGTTTTCAAGTAAAATTCATCTAACGCTATCGGGCTGCCTTCATGGGGCTCGAGTTCTGTGAAGAGTAATCAAAGTCACCGATTTAAAATAACGACAGCAGACAAAGAGTTATTGACAAAAGCTTAGCAAGATAATGGTCCAAGGGTTATATAAAAAAATGATCTCCAACCTCAATTGTTTTATTAATTTCTAAGCTTCGGTACGATCCATGTGTTTATTTTGATTTTATAGAATATTCAAATCATTAGACCCACATATGTTACATACAATTCGATTAATGTAAGAAAATCTCGGCTTCAACTGACCGAGATCGTTTGTTATTGGGATTTCTTTGTTTTTCATTTACATTCGGAAAATCATTTGTTGATTAAGAAAATTTTGATTCAAATCTCAATTCTAAATCCGTGTTAATGTCGGAATATTTACTTCTTTGGTTTAAAGAAATTAATTATTCATTATCTTTATCTTAATTTTTAGCATTAGAATATTATAGTCTCATCATTGTTCCGTATTACATAACTATGCAGTTGGGGGTCATACCTGTATTGGGGTCATCAAGGACGATGGTTGCTCCACCTGGCAAAGTCAGCGATTGCGATTTTAAAAGATATCTTAATCTACTTTTTAAAAAGGCGTTTTATCAAATTTGTACTACACTGTGTAACCTATTTTGCAAAGTAAAAGGATTAATGAGTTTTTAAATCCAAAAGTAAGAGATTAAAGCAGATGCTCTGCAAGGTGATCTGTACTTCTCAGGTGCATCATTGATTTAATTCTACCTGGATAAAAAATTAACATGATGCATCTGATGCATCGGGTTTAAATTTTGATTAAGTTAGAATTCCCTTGATATTTATAATGTTTTATTTTCTACAGTAAGTGTTTGCCATAACTGAGGTACTCCATTGTCATTATTTATACTGGACAGCTATTCATTTTGATAAATAGATACATCTGAAGAAAACCCATTCTGATATCCGTAATTCAAGTACTTCAGAGAAGCACTTTGACATCTAAAGTATATTTACAAATCTTGCGATATGAGATGTTAAATGAGAATGAATACGAATTATTACTGGATTTCAGTTTGCCCCATTTTGTCACAGCATTTCCTATTTCCCTTCTTATAATTATCAGCATTTTCCTAAAAAGTAAAACTACGCCAAAAAATTATTTTCATTTACTTTATAATGGTATTTTGTTCCGATTTAATTCAAATATCGCGATAAAAAAAGTTTCAGTAAGAGTATATTTATACTTTATGTGTTGTGTTACCATAATTTTCTTAATCCGGATGAAAATATTGCAATAATATCTTCATTTAGAATTAAGAGATTCTAATTAATGAAGTATTCGTAGGTATGTGATCAGCTTTTAAATATTAATATATCTGTCCATTTTTAGTTGTTATTTCCTAGGCTTGTTTTGAGCACATAACATTATTCTCAAACTCATTGCATGTTTACACAGTCAGAAGTACGTAAGATCTCGTACATCTTATTTTTATGATTAAAAAAAAAATCACAGTCAAATCTGAATGTCTAATAAGAAAGAAAATCAACTAACGAAGAGTTTTTTTTAATTTCTAATAAATTCCATCTATCGTATTCATAATCTAGTATAACAGTGTACATGTAATTTAATCAGTTAATGCAGTCCTCCATATTTGCTAACAATTGTAATAAATAAGAGGGAGTGCCGATTGTTCTATTAAAGAACCAGCAGTCTTTGTTCGTGTCCAAGTTCCCGCCAGAGAAGCTTCGAGAGTCGTTCAGACTTCAATCCTCCGTGGGTATTCGTCAAAATCGTAGATATATATTCTATTAGATGGACTCGAAGTAAACAAAAAACGGCATTAAAATCAAATGTTGCTTTATGTCACGATTGACTAAAACTTTTAATTAATGCGTGCAAGTTTAATTGTGAAGTCTAATTTTTGTCTTATCATTTTCATCGAGAAATACGCCCTTTGTTTACTTATTTTTCTTTCATATACAAAACTTAAATCTGAAAAAAGACGCTAATACCGTTTGTATGAATATTATTTTTAATATCCTGTCCACCAGTGATATGCAAATCAGTTCCTTGTTTTTCTGATTATGCAAATGCGAGTTCATATGTAAATGTAAACACTTATCACCAAAATGGCTATACATGGTAAGATGGCGCTTCAATCGATCCAATCAAAATGGCCGTTGTATTGATGCTGTACGAATACATTAATAGATATATTGATCAAATTCTACTAAAGATTTGCATCATATGTATTTTGCAAACGTTTATGAAAATATGATAGAGATTATGGTCAGAGAAAAATATTCTAGACGCTATTTTGAGCATTTTCACATTTTTTCATTACAAAATAATTAATAGATGGGTTTTAAAATATACAGAAAACCATTTTTATGAATACCTATATATATAGTAGCTGTAAATAGATAATCTATATAGAGAGTATCTAAGGAGTTACATATAATAATTTTTTTTCTGTTTCAAAATTTTTTTGAACGAAAACACCCAACGACACACAAAAGATAATTTAACGTTTTATATAAACACTTTTTTATGTTTATAATTATTTATTAGAATTTCTTTCATGGGAAATAGACAAAATAAAAACACATTGTTTTGGGTTATTCATAATTAATAAATCGCAACAACGCACTATAGACATCATTATAGTTGTGTGTATTCAGCTAAGCCTCGCAAGAAAAAGAGTTTGTTTAATCATGTCATAACCATATCCTATTTTCCAAAGAACTGAAAGCCATTTAAACCTTGCGTTGACTGAGGACTGTTAAGATTTTATTTTGGTTATGATTCAATTTTCTGTAGTCCGATAGGTTCAGGAAAAAAGTTTTAACGATAGTTAAGTTGAAATATAAATAT
The DNA here is from genome assembly GCF_025612915.1 of Magallana angulata. Lineage (NCBI taxonomy): Eukaryota > Metazoa > Mollusca > Bivalvia > Ostreida > Ostreidae > Magallana > Magallana angulata. The sequence continues at coordinate 49,008,533 of NC_069113.1, forward strand.
TGATACTACAGAAAATCTATTATACATCTAAAGAAATAGTAGGTCATGCCATGAATATTTTATAATTTAAAGTCTGCAAAACCTCAATTTCAGAAGTACAAGTTTAAGTTCATTTCTAACCTCAAATTAAAGACATGCCATAAATGTATGAAGTTCAGGCAGTTATAATAAGTAATTTATTTTAAAATGTGAAAAATAAGTAATGAAAATTTGTCACATGAATACAATTCATTCAGAAGTTGTACAACATGATCCCGCCCAATAGATCTATCTTAAAATCTCCAAAAGTATATTAATTTTGTTTTAAAAAATTTGTATATCAGAAATGCTGTTTATCGTTGTCCATTTCTAAACTTATGAAATACTAAAAAAGTGAGCAGAAATTCACAAATTATATAAAAAGATCCAGTAAGCCTTATGCAAATTGTTAATTTTCATATATAAAATTATAATTCTGATTCTCATGTTTGCACGGCGTCATTTTAATAATAAAAATACTTATAATCACTAGCTGTATATAAAACGATTATTCAAAGATTGTATAAATCTGTAGATTTCAGAATTTATTAAAAGGTCTCTGAAATTATAAGTACAGGTCTTGCCATGAATATCCTGTCTTCAAATTCGGTATGTGATTGAAAAAAAAAATACAATTCCATAGTGTAAACTCAGGGGAAAACGGCAAAGATGGGCTTAAAATTTATAAATCAGGAGATTAATTCTTTCTCAGGTGATTATAATGATATTGCATGTTTTGGGTTACTACAAAAATAATATTTCCTGTTTTGTGTTTACGATGATTCCAGGAATATAACCGCACTACATGCTTATATACATAAATATATATATATATTATAAATGCCGATTCAAGTAAAGTTAAAGATATTTTGTTGGCATAAAAAAATTCCTTGTTTCAAGACACTTATCAGTTCCTGATTTTTGCAGAGCGTATACTTTTCATATTGATTTCGTACCAAACGATCGTTGTCATGGACACAAGATAAGAACTTTTCTCGCTTGCAGCGGAAGAAGTATTAAATAATTGACTTAAAATTTCAGTTCATTTGTATATTGTTTTCTTTCTTCAGGTTCACTTGTTGCTCTTCATAATAAGGTGAAATTCGCTGTATTAAGAAAACAAAGTTATTTGAAGATAATTGAAGCGTTTTTGCAATCATCATAATTAACTCTGTATCTTTAAGGAGAAAACGGAATCCACATTATATTGTGTCTTTATTTTTTTGTGAAAAGAAGATTAATCTACAGTTTAAGAGAACTTTGGGAGGTTTGATAATATGTTCTGTGTACATATCTTAATTACTAGTTAGTAAAAATGCCTGAAATATATTAATGAATGCATCTATAACTTTAAATAAATCTTCCCTTTTATTGAATGAGCCAGTATATTCTTCCGAAAGGGGAAACTTTAAAACAAAATTTGATTCATATAACCTTACCCCGAGCAAATTTATTTGAAACAGAGTATTCAATAGTTTTCCTTACCATTTTTATAACATATTTTAAAATGATAATAATTACATGCATTACGTTTATTTCTCGAATATTCATGTAATTATTGAAAAAAAATGAAAATACATATAATTTTCATATCTAACAAATGGTCTTATTGCATTAAAAAATGCAACCTAATGATTTCCAAATTTGATTTATATAGCCTTACCCCGTGTAAATTTATTTGAAATAAAGAATTCAATAGTTTACCTTACCATTTTTATATCATCTAAATTTATTTAAGCTGTCTTTTTGAATTGAAATATTGTGGTAAACTTGTTGATATATACATCAACGTAGAGCCAAAACGTCTGTGTTGAGACCATGTCGTCTTGTGTTGCCATTTGATTATTATAAAAAAATAAAAGAAATAATTAACTGTTTTCAATTTTTCATCAACACTGATTTCAATAGTATTTTTTGATAATTTTTATGAACGTAATATTTTCACTGATGAAATCAATAACACTAATTCAGTCTATTTTGTAATCAATGGGCGTTCTGAATTATCATTGTTATATTGGGGCTGGGGCTATCTTTGTCTGTCCTCCATGAGTTTCATTTTGTATAACTTTGCCTAACTCTCTAACCCTTATATTTATATATTTTAACCTTTGACCAATTTATAATTTATATGTATTTATATGTATATTTTAATGTTATTTTTTTCCTCATGTACCATATGTTTGAAATTGTTTTGAGCGAATAAATGAACTGAACTGAATGCTTTTTGTATGCGTAGGTTGAAAGGGTAATGTTACTTCAGATTTCCCCACCTTTTTTTTCACTGTATCGTGCAAGGGGAGGGAGTAGAGTAGCCAATTTGAAAATAAGATTATGATCATTTATTCTATCTTTAATGTATTCAATTACACTCACCCAGCCTATTTTGTAATTAATAAAATTCGATTTGGGGCGAATGATCATGATTAATCAACATGCGCTTTTACATTTGACAGGTTTTTAAAGTTATCAAATTATCACATTCATAATAATTATCAAAAAAAACTACTAAAATCATGTTGATAAAAAATTTGATAAGAATTTATAAATTTTCGAAGAAAATTAAATTTTGTTTAAAAAATATTGATTATGCAAAGTCATACTGAGTATTTTTTATAAAATTTTATGAAGTAAATGCCTTGTAGGAATAAATATAACTATATCGCAGGAAAATTATACTAGTAAAACTTGACAAATCTAAAAGCGCATGTTAATAAATTATAATCATTCAACCCAAATAGAATTTTATTGATAACAAAATATGCTGAGATGAGTGTAGTTGATTGCATTAATGATAAAATAAAAGATATTTTTTTCAAATTGGGTACTCTACTCCCTCCCCTTGCACGGTACAATGGGAAAAAGTGGGGAAATCTGAAGTAACATTACGCTTCCCACCTACGCATCCAAAAAGCACACAAAAGTATCCCCTGCCCATATAACAAAGAATATTCAGAACGCCCACCACCCACACAGTGTAGACACGCATCAATGATTCCAATTCGAACGAGGGCCCACAGGTGGTCGGTGGCGGGCACACTTATTGTGTGTGGTTGCCGAAGCACTGCTAAGTCAGCTGTTTGTACCAATTTTCAATCTCGTTGTCATCAGCATTAACTCTCTAAACCATGACATGTGCAGATCCCCGTCAAAAAAGCCATTGGTGTAAATTCGATTGACTTCAGCAGATTTTATCTTACGACTATTTCATCCTTTGTTAATTCTATCTCTTTCATATTTTTCTCAAACTTTATAAGAATTTGCATTGTCGTGGATACCGCATTCCGTTCGGATAATACGGTGATTTTTTTTCTTCTTCAGATTTTCAAGTTACAAAACAGGCACTTATAAGGTAAGTCTATATAGGAATACAGAAAAATACACTGAAATATATATTGTGGGCAAGAGCACGCAAATCTAATCATATATTTTTTGGCAACAGCTTGTCAAGCTTATGGTATAAGAGTTGTTTTTTTTAAAATTCAATTTAATTGTTATGATTTGACATGCACGTGCATGGTTGTTGAAAACTTGATGACTTATGAAACGTTTTGCACATAACGGGGAGGGGCTCACACAGGAAACGTTTCATCCAGATTTTGACATTAGTGAAATGTAGCAGCCATGCAACCCGGAAATTCTGTGACATGGCACTCCTCGCGTCTACCATTCCAAGCCAAAGGACGAACACTTTGTACAGAGGTTCAGCTTTCAAAGCTTCCGTTTTAATGTGCCAAATTTCAAGTCCAAAAACATGAAATACTGTAACGCGAAGAAAAAAAATTCAATCGAAAAAATAGAAAACAGTTTAAAGGAAAACCCGCACTAAAAATGCTGACACTACAAAGAAACATTTAAAAATATTCCTAAAATTAAAAGGACACTTAACATCCTTATATTGTTAGCTGAAAGGACAAATTAAAAGGTATGGACTAGTTAACATGATAATTTAAGTTAATAAATAAGTTCTTCATTAATTTTCCTGTTATTTTACTGAGAAATAACATCATTCAACTGTCTTGCTTGATCACAAATATTCAAAGTTCAATAATTAATAACAAAGATTAACAAATATTTACATGTGTTTTATACCCGATATAATTTATTTTTTCATTTTCATCTTTCTCGCTATCTTGTTATGTACTACTTGTCTCTAGAGGAATACAAATAATAATTAAAGGTAGAATAGAATAATGCAAAGAAAACAAGTGGACTGAGAACAAAGAATATGTTTGTATTTGTTTCACTTTCAAAGGAAGCCTCAGTCATAAGTTGCTTTTGTTTTCATCCGTTCGGAATATCTCGGCCCTTGACATAACCCTCCACTAGAAACTTGCCAACAGCTGTTTATTATGTATTTACTTATCTGATAAAGTAACGTCGGAGCTGTACTTTGTGTTTTACAACAACCTATTCATATCCATAAATCAGCAAGAAACAGTTTAAACTAAGCATTGATTTTTAAAAGGACACGGGATAAACCGAGCCACGCTTCGTCTCACACACCAATCTTCATCCTTTGTTTGCCGAATTTTGAGTGTAAGACAAAAAAATCAGGTATAATAAGTCCGATTGAATTCACAAATGATTGTCAACGATGAAAAGCAAGACTCCGTTACATAAACGTATACACAGAAATACAGTAAAAGTCTCCATTCAGAAATGGGATCACACAACTGAAAATCAAGCCAAGAGATCTGGTTTGAATTTTTTTTATTCATGTTAATTAGTCAACAGATAGCTGCGTTTTGGCGCCTCAGTTTTTGACGCATCAAAGCAGACAGATCAAAAAAAAATTACAACTATATTATAGGCTATTTGGCTCTGAAAACATATCAAAATATTTGCTGTAGATTACAACCACTCTCTATATGATCATTAAATTGCTTTCACCATTATAGTAATAATATGAAACAGCTGAGATCTATTCTGCGCTTAACCATTTTCAACATATTTTCCCATTCATTGAAAGCATCCAAAAAATTCATAAATATTTTTTTAAATTATAAAAATAAAGCACATAAAAATTTACTTCATGGATTCCATGTTTGATGAAGCAACTGGTCAACTATAAAAGATATTTTACGAAATAGGACGAGATTTAATTTGCAGCCGAATATTCTTAAACTTAAATTTTAAATTAGTGATTCTGGTTTTTTTTTTCTTGCTTTCAACATTGGAAAAATTATCCAAAACTTTTAAAATAAATATAAAGACCATTAATATTTTTTATCTCATTATTTCATTTACATTTTTTATCATTTAACAAGAATAATGTTTTTGTAAAAAATTATATCAAGCTTTTTAAATGTTTTTCCTCTAAATTTTTGTAATTTTTTTGGGTCATTAATTCCAATTCATTTATTTAAAAAAATATTTATAGTTATTTTAGCCAATTAGTATTTTATTGAAAATATTCATTTAATATTTAACTTTAGCATTTATATTTTTATATATATTATCTAACCGTTTTAAAAAATATATTTATGCTCTAAAAAAAAAATAGCACTCTTCGTTGAATGAGAATCGCGATATTTTGTGGGGGAGATTCGTTTTAGGTTTACCTGAGCTTTCAAAAGACAAAGATCGTTCCAGATTTATGAAACTGAATACCTGGCTTATCCAACACGTTTGTTCCACGGCAGATGGTATTTCCATAGAATTTGAAGAACTCCTTTGATAGCAAAAAATAAAATTTGCCATCTGTAATTGCATTTATGTCTCGAACAACAAAAACACACGTTAAAGCATCCAATACGCGTATTTGTTCGCGGTTTTTCCCTTTAGATAGTATCTCCTCTCATAATATTTTTTAGCCTATGATGTAAAATCGATACATTTTGGAAAACATATATTAACATTTTGTGGGTAAGATATCACATTAATATTGTTATAACACAAGGTGTCACGTTTAGGGAAAGATGATTATTTGCCATGCTCAATTTCCTATCACCTATTTTACATCTATTTAAGTTGTAACACTGCATCAAGGTGATCGTAACGGAGCATTCTGGAGAGAGTCACAATTTCACTGAATTCTGATTCTTCTTTGTCTCTGAAAGTAATACTCCTCCTGATTTTAGAGTCCAAAATAGAAAGATTGAGTAAGTCTCATATGTCCCGTTGTCATTGCGCAAAAAGCAGAGATTTTTTTTCCATGCTGCAGCCAACATGATGGACTCAAGATGGAGGTATCCTTTGGATGACAACAGCAGGACACATTGGATTTCAGGAAAATTCGATAACTGATTTTTAGAAAAGAACAAAAAATATCGCATATGTCAAAGTACTTCCAAAACATATGAATATTCATATTTTTGATCCGGAAAACAAGTTTCATTCATACATGCACATCCTCATATGTCCTTCTTCCTTCTTCCCCGAAATCCCCATGAATGGAGTATATGTTGTGAGTGAGATGCTGTGTCGGCGTTTCTTTGGAGTCTTCTGTAATCTGATGTCTGTCTGACATTAGTACTTCAAGGTTGTCCTGACCAGACTGCACGGTCGGAACGCCGGTAAGTAGTTGCCATCGGGCGGTGAAGTGGAACATGCTAACCCCGCAACTGAAGCGTCATCGGAAGCTTGTGAAACATGTATGGAATCCCCAAACAGCCGGCCATCACCAAACTGCAGTATCTGTTGTTGTTACTCCATTTTAGAAGCTCGGTTCAGGTACACAAATATCGATCCCGGAGGTGAATTTTATCCGGGCAGAAGGAGTGAATCTTAACACCATTTTCTTTGGGAATTAAAAAACCTACTCCGGCGCGGGAGTCGCGTCCCGGTGTGATGTCACAGTCGTCTGGACTATGTTAGGATGACCTTTAGTGTGACCCGAGTCGATCAGCGAGTGCCAGCGAGGCGTATGTCAAAGTCTATCGACTTTGGAAAGCAGCCAAAACAGTATATGTGATCAGTAATAGATGTTTAAATATGACAATAATATTAAACACAGCGATTTCCTTGGAGCCCACTGCACACAGAAAATTGCCGCAATAAATGTTGTGCACCGAATACAAGAGAAACAGATCGTTTGTATAGAACATTTTATTTACAAAACAGCAAAATATTAATACTTCAGAACATGGAGCAATACACAATACATAAACACTGTGCGTTATCTGGAACAAAGGGAAGATAACAAAATATGAACCCTGTCGTCAAATGTAATGGATATGCCTTCTTTCTGGACAAACAAATAACACAAAATCGGTACTCCTCAGAACACATAGTCCATCGAAATAATGAGGATTACCCCTGAGCAAAAACAAAACATGTCGCCCAGATTTGTATTCACCAACCAAAACAATATGGATAAAGTTGTGAATAATGGTAAAGCAATATAAAAGTTTATTTACTTTTTACCCATTACAATATCTAATCACCATGGTTGTAGCTTTATAAATCTAAGTTGTATGTACATGGATCTCTGATAGTGCAGTCAACTTTATTTACAAGAACAGTTTTTGCACAACAATAAGGGCAACAATTTTATCTATACTACTAATTTTATACAAAAGACAATTCTGAATTTATTATGACAATGTACAAAATATAAAACTGAGATCAAATTATCGTCAATGGCCATTTGATTAGAGACAAATTTTGTCTTTTAGGACAAAAACAACAATGATGATGGGGTTCAATGAAAGATTTTTGTCTTGTACAGAGAATAGAAAACATCAGAGGTAAGATATTGGTTGTTAAGTTCAAATAGTTTTAATGGTATCGACTACTTGTCGAATTTACATACATACATGGGGTTGAATAGAGGAATTTATGTTATATAAGAGCATGGAGTGCATTCAAACAAAGTTTAAAGCTAAGAAAATAAGGACGTTAAAAAGAAGTAAAATTTCCGACATCATTGTGTTAATAGAATGTAGTCACCATACGTTGGGTTTTGTTTTTTTCTTATTTTTTTGTTGATTTTTTTTCTTGTTTTGTTTGGTTTTTCCATTTATATATCAAAATATTTTTGTATGTGTATTTTGATGTTGCATTTGAAAGAGGATATAATGAAATGAAATGAAAGAAATACATGTAACAAGTTAACATGCAGTCACTGTGGTCAGTGTGAGGCGGTATCCTGGGCCCGAGGGAGAGGCTCGGCCGTGGGGTCGGGCTCGGTCGGCGACACACATAGGTGACTGGACAGCGCCGTTCGGAACATGTCGGTCTCTGTCATGAGTCTCTTAATTTCTTCTTTTAGCTGACGATTCTTTTCCTCCAAATCCACGAGAATCTTCAATCAATTTAAATTTTGTTCAATTTTGAGTATTTTTTTTTTCAACAAAAATATTGGTTTTAACATGCAATGAATGTTCTTATATTTAAATACATTAGAGGCCGCCAACTTGATCTGTATTTTAATGTTTAAAGCATAATGTGTTTATTGTTGTTTGTGGTTTACTATCGTGATACAATATACGGGATATGTATCAACATCCGATATCCCACAAATTAATATTTTAGGTGACCAATAAAAACTAACAGGAAGAAAAAAACCAGTGACATTTAATTGAACATCGATTGATGGATTTTTTTTTCAATTTTTAAAAAATCACTCTTAACAATAATAAAATTTACATTTAATTGTATCGAATGTCTATCTAGGATTAACAGTTGAGATAAATAGGACAATGTATCAATCTAATATCTCGGTCAATTGAGCTGGGGTGAGAGTTCTGTGGTTTGGACACTCCCGATGTTGTCTGTTTAAGTTGCTGTGGGTGAATCAGTGCGTCGTCCTGTTTGTTAGTCATCAGGTTTTTAGATCCCTCCATTCTCAGTGTTTTCGGCAGTGGGTCGTCTTCCTCACAGAAGTGACACTCTCATTAGGAGTGCGGTCTAGGGGAAAATTATTTTTCTCCTTTTTTTTTCTCTCCCCGCTTTCATTGTTTGGATTAATTATTTTGTCGTTTATGGGGAAATAATTGCTCAGTTTATCAATGTAAGTAAACTTTATTATATTTGCTTTGACTATTGCTGTAGAGTATTTATGCATATCATTTGTGGTATTAATCTTATCTGAAGCATTTTAAAAATAGATGGTTATATAAAAAGCCTACAGCTAATGGGCTTTCTTCTCACCCGGAAACTTACATGTACTACACTTGTAACTATTTCTTTTTTTTTTTAATTTAAAAACAAGCGGGTGATAAAGAAATTTTATAAATCAAAACTGTGGGAACCTTGTGTATTTCTCCCGATGCCTGTCGTTTCCGCTGTCGAAAGTTTTTGGCAGCCCTCCGGTTTTGTTCACGTCTTCGTTCTTGTCTTTCCACCTCAAATGGCAGCAGCTACAACATTTTAAAAATTTAAATAATTGAAAATTTTGAATGAACTGATATCTTGCGGGTGGTATATAAATAAAACAAACAAACTAATATATTTTCGTTTTTATTTAAATTGCGATTTACTAACTCTTTATGTGCATAATAGTTTTGTATGAAATGATATAATATTTATTTATTTATTCATTTTATTTATAGAAAAAAATTAGAATAAATAACCAAATAAAATACGAAATGAAATATATTATCTTTCATAAATTTTCGACAATTATTTGGATTTGATTTTAAATCAGAAATTGTCTCTAAAACAGCCGTTTTGCAACAAATCTTATAAGTTAATCAGCCTATATTGATGAAGATTTTCTATGGCAAATTTTAAATTGAAGTTATTGTGTATAATTTATTTAATATCTAAATATTATGTGTAATGTTTTGTTTATCACATTATTTTTTTTTTTTTAGAATAGATGCTCTAACAGTTTTCCGAAAAAAATATTCTTTTAAATAAACATTGCTTTGTTAACTATTCAAAAACTATTTAAATAATTATAACATGATTTTGATTTAGTTGTATAATCAAAATAAATTAATACAATGACCAAGGTATCTATTATTTGTATTTATGATTTTACACGGGACTAGGACTTTATGATAACCAACTATTTTAAGTGAGTTTGTAAAATTTAACAACTGCGCAATTTATCCAGCACATGCAAATGGATGTGTACTCGCGCGATTGGAAAAAGAAAAAAAGAAGAAAATTTACCCCCCAAAATATAGGCAAATGATAATCAAATATAAACACACAAATATCTACACAGAAATCTACACAAAATGTTCATTCCTAATTTTTCAAAAATTGATTTTAACAAGTGACTTTAAAAAAAATGTGCAATAAGGAAATGCAAAAATAGATTAGCATGAACTATTCAGTACATGTATTTGAATAATCATAAACTTACCGGAGCTTTTCTTTGAACCAACTGTGGTTCATCGTCCAGTGTTAAATCTTTCCCCTCCTCAAAACATTTCTTCTGAATTCTGCATTTGAGTTCTGTTTTGAGCAGGGGTGTGAGTTTCCCAGTCTTTATCGCCTCGAGGGTGGCGGAGATCAAATCTGCGTCCAACTCGCCCTCGTGAAGACTTGTGCAGTCCGAGAAGTCAAGGTCCATCATGCATGCCTATTATTGCGACCGTCAAAGGTTTTGAAATATACAGGACCGTGTAGCTGTTGAATTTGAAAACTAATGATATCTAGTTCCCGCGAAGTCTCGTCGAAGATGACGTAAATATTTTCTCCAGATGCAAAAATGCTGTGACGGTCAGATACAAGGAGAGAAGGATCTAAAAATAATATTGTGTGTCATCCCACTGCTAGTCACCTCCCCCCGACCTATGATGCCGTGGCATAAAAAAGATGGCGAAAACAAACTCAAAATCACTTAATAAGTTAACTTATTAAATATTTTTGGAAACAAAGAAAACGGCTTGTTTTTTTTCGAAAAATGTTTTTTTCTTAAACTTTACTTTTGCGAAATACCGTTATTTGAGTAGAACTGAAGAAGGTTTATTTTCTTATCTTTACTTAACTCACCAGGTGAATATTAATGACCGCACTTCGTAATTATCCGATATTTTGTGTCATTTAAACATGTGTAATGTAGTCAGGTTTTAGCACGTTACTGTTTATGATTTATTTATAACTCTAACGTAGTTCCAAGGGGCGTAACTCGTGTCACATATCTCTTCGACTATAGGTTAAAGGACAGGTGACACAATCACAAAAACATTGACCAACAAGTCGAATTGTGAGTGGGATACAATTTCTGCAAAATTTTCCTTACTACTCCCATCTGTTTCACAGCTATTGCTGAATTACTGAGCTGATAAGACGCGTGACCTCAATATGCATATCTGAAGCCTCTGAGATCGGAAACCTTCGGTGCGACGTAATAGCCGACACACTGCCCATTCGCTGTATCTTGCAACCATAGGGATTTCTGAATAGTTCTTATCTAAAATCTGAAGTCATTAACTTTTGCTCATTGCTATTAAAAGTTTGAGAACCCAGTACATAAACAGAGTTATTCTAAGCTTAGAAACCCCATTTCTGTTTCCTCAGCAATTATGAATAGGAGTAAAAATTGTGACCTGTACTGTTAACTTTTCATTGATCTATATACTTCATGCTGGAAAAAATATGTCAGATGTTGGATTTGTAAAAGATAAAAATCATCAAAACCATGGAATCATTGTTTCTGAAGAAATGATTTTGTTTTGTCAACACATAGTAAGTGATAATGTATAGAGACTTTTCGTAACCAGGAATTTCACTGAATTTTAAACCCTAAATAAACCCTAATTAAGTTAATTGGACTTAATAAAGGATTTTTTTTATTTAAGAAGTATTACCAGAAATCCTGTTTGTAAATTTCTTTAGTTCCACAAAATCAGGGGTCTACCTTAATCTCAATACTAATAACCGAAACATCTTTTAATTTCGTTTTTTAGTATGGTATTTGATCATGTTTGTTTTTTGAAATTTAATTAAAAGAACTATATATATATATATACCAATTTTCATAATCAGTAAAGACTGAAACAGTAGTTTTTTAACATAGTATTCAGGTTTTAAAAACGTATTAATCTCAGACTCCTTGAATTTTATCGAAATGTAATTTGATCTTTCTTTTAATAGTTTATGAAGATCATTTTTTGGTAGTACTTCTGAGTTGTGTATAATTTATTCTCTATTGATCAAACCTAAAAAAAAAAAGCCCAAAAACGAGCTGTTATGCACACTGATGACTTCTTATATACTGACATTAGATTCAGATGGACAATGAATTATTATTTTTACAGCAACACCAATTGTTACAAATAGTACACAAAAAAGGATTTATATGTGATATAATAAAAATCTAACCCATCGTGCTCCCAGTTGAGTTTTTTAAAAGAAAAAAAATATTTAGATTAATATCAACTTATTCAAATCAATGTTTTGGATCTGCAAGATTGGATTAATATGCATATTCAAACAATATATTTCAAACTTTACTGAATACTGACAATCTGAACTTGGCAAGTGGTTGCCTGTCTGGCTGACAGAATGATAATCTGCAATAAATGATTATCAATCACAGAATCTTCAGATTCATTCTAATTTAATTACTTTTTTTCAATTCCTATTACCACTATCTTATGTACTCAAAATTTCTCAAAAACTCCATTAACCAATAATACAACATGTAATCTTGTACATCCTATAATCTTACTACTTTGTTTTCAGGAGAGGGTTCATACACTAAACTTTTCAATAAAATATGCTTTTAATAAATTCACTTTAATCTGATAGTGCTTTATTTCAAAATCATCATTTGCAAAACAAATACACTATCCTGTACGTGTAAATAAATCCTTGTCCATTGCTCTGTTTACTATGTAGCCGATAGCTGACTATGTCATCTTTGACGAATAACGCACAGGAATGTTTTATCTCATTAAAGATCGGCAAAACTCGGAGATCTGCTGCAGCTGGGATTTTCAGCACACTTAACTGAGCTGTGTGTTCTTATCTGATGCTAGTCAAATGGAAAAATTGTTATAAACTGATTTATATTTATCAAAGAAAATGTTTTTAGAAGAAAATGATTTCCTGTCACCTGTCCTTTAAACAAATGAAGGGTCGCTTGTCTATCTTAATAGTGTGTATTGAATAATTGTGAAGCAAACACATGCGTGCAATTGCAACGCAGATATAAGCTTGTAAACAGAATCGGGCGCTAAATTTATTAATTTGTGATTGAGAACGAGACAGAAATCAATCAATACTGCTACGAGTGTGCAATGACGTCTGCGATTAATCGTCTGTCGGGCGGGAACTTCTGGCGCGGAAATACCCGACAAAATCCAGCCTCTGCATCTACCTGTCTTTGTCAAACTCCCGTACATGTGACTAATGATTGAAGTATTTGATTGTTGTACAGTGTTGTTGGCGGTTTATTGTGTATCATCGATGATCGGATTTTCCCCACTTTGACTTACTCACTGCCCAATAACTACTGGTAGCGTCTGACTAGAAGCTGAGTGTCACAGCTAATCTGAGTAGATAGGGCGTGGTCTTTAACACCGTTACACAGACACCTGTTGCCTCTAATTAATCACTCCTATATATTACTCAAATCCATTTCTCGAGTCACAATCGAGCTGTTTTATCTGGGTTTTTTTCCTTCAAATTTCTATTGTGGTTTCTTTTAGATTTCAATCAGCTAGAAAATATGTATCATGTGAACTGATCACTATATAGGTTTCAATACTTTAAAAATTATTTTTCTATAATTAGATGTTCAGCTAAAAATGACAATACAAAAAGCACGAAATAAAAAATCGATGCCGAATTACAACGAAATTTAATAAGGAGGTATGAATTACATTTTTATATCGATATTTAAAAAAAAAAAGTTACAATGCTGTTATCGTGAAAGGGAATACCTCGTGATTTCAGAAATTATCTTTTCCTGCTCTTGTATTTATATTTGGTTATTGACACAACAGTTGGGTTTGTTTGTCATGTTTAGTTTGTTATTATATCTTGTTTTTTTTTTCAATTGTGTGCTTATCATAGGTAAGGGGCTGTATCAAGAGTACTATCAACTTTTCCAATACTTTTAAAATCAAATGAACGATTGACACCTAAATGATAACAGATCAAAGCAGAACCGATCAGAATGCTACAGTCCAAAACAGACAAATATGAGAATATTTCAGTATCAAGGAAACGCATGCCAATTGCTAAGGGTTGTAGCAATGCATATTTAGAACAACAATCACAATATTATTATTGCAAACAAAATTTGTTATGTGAAAAAATATGCTTACCCAATTATATTGTCTTTAATAAATTTGCCTACAAAGTGGATAAAGTGAATTATCTTCCGAAACGGGTAACCAAAAGGCTACGTTCATTGTCAAAAAAATATTTGCTTTGAATAAGTTGCAATATTTCGTTAGTTAATTTAATTGTATAGTTTTTTTTATCGTCGGCAGGGTTATTATTTAAGTGTTTCTAAAAAACTTATAAACCTTTGAAGCTCTTTGCAATGAAAACATACGTTGTAAATATGCACAACCAACACTGTAACTCACTGAATACCGATATTACAGTCGAATTATATAACAACTTACTGCATAAAATGCATAAATACACATTTTCTTCTTAGAATATCTAAATCTTTTAATGATTTAGAAGAGGCAGCTTTAGCAATACATATATGGGTCTATACATCGTAGAATATATGAAGATTGTCACTGTTCCGGCCTGTACTCTACCTTTGCAAAAACAACTTTCATTTTTTTTTGTTTAATAGTACACTTTTATAATTTAAAAACTTTTGAAATAAATGTCATCAGTTTCCAAAAAAAGAGAAGAAAACAATTGTATCATTCAGTTTGAAATTTAATTTGAAAATTTTAATTTCAGAATTTGATATACAAACAAATGAAATATAAAAATATAATAAGATAAACATATGAATGTAATGGTTTAAATATTTTTGTCCAAATCTTTTTTTATTCCAGTAGATATGTTCTCCAAAATGTACAATGCACTTGTAATTCTGCAGTGAAGCATGTATTTAGAAATCTTGAAAAATGACATCTTACATTTAATTTGCTTTATATACATTAAAAGGACTTAGACTCGATTTAATATCAATTTTATTTCTTTTATTTATTTTAATGTTTAGATTGATGAATATGGGTGTTTTAAAAGACTCGTCAAAATTTGAAAATCAAATATTGAGCTACAAGCAACGTAACGAGTTTGAAATTAGTTTTTTTGTAAACAAAAATCGAGTCTTGTTATTATTTACATAAGTGTTTTATTGGTATAAGTTTAAAATCAAATGTTGCTTCTATATATTGTGGATAACATTATTTATGAACACAGTGAGCCAGTGTATCCTTTGTGTGCCAGGAGTCATTTTGTCAAAGAAATGGTAATATTTTTACTTTCCATTATTTGTAAACAAATATAAGACTCGAGCTTTGTTTACATAACAATAAATTCTTACCTCTGCATCTGTTTTATAACTTGACTTCTAACATTTAAAATTGGGACAATCATTCAAATTGCACATCCAAACTATTTACAGAAAAAATAAAACTTTGATCTGAAATTATGTTAAGGTCCCATCATTCTTTGAATTTGATTATAAATTCTTTATATATAGTGTGCCATTCAATAAAAAATATATGATAGAAATGATTAAAAAGCGGGGCACCTGTTAATATAATTTGTTTTATGACGATGTCTTTCTCAACCCATCGTGTAATTCAAATGATAAGTTGAAAGAACCAAGAGTGGACACGAAAATCAGACACTTGATTATAAGTATATAGTTCATAGCAGACAATCCCAAACAATTTAGAGGATGACATTAAAATCTGTTTCCGTTGTTTATTTCTATTGCATGGATTGGATTGGGCAATGAACACATCAAAGAAATAAATTAATTCAAAGTGAAAAAACTCTGCAGCAGTAATGCTTAATTATGATATTATTATTCATTAAGCGACGAACTTGATTTAGCGGAAGCTGCATTCCGCCAAACGCTCTAAATAGAATACACAGCCAACTGTAGTACCATGGGCCATGGAGAGGGTCCATAAATTGAATTGGTGGTAATGCAATTTTTAATTCCAGTGCTTATCCTTTGTTTTTCTGTTTAAAAAAATCATTTAAAGAGGTTTCTTCCTCTGATTTTGGGTAGCCATTTTGGGTCACCTCTAGTCTGGAAATTTTGTGTCATATATGAACTCTACTTGTAAATTCTTTTTTTTACAATGCCAAATGAACTATATTGAATGAAATAGTTAAGGAAAAATTACATATTTACAGAGTTTAGTAAGGGACTAAATTTTGTGGCGGAAGGTTTTTAAGACATTGAACATTTTTCATAACTCAGTTGTTTTAGAGTACCGTAATTTTCAGTGCAGACCAAATTTCCAGATAGTTCAAAAAACATATTTTAACAATATTTCAATATTTCTATCGACATAGCAATCTCTTATAATTAACAATGTAGACCCATACTTTTGGTTTTATTATATCTGAAATTTTAAAGTTTCTTTTGACAAGTATGTCATAATTTGAGAAAAAGTTTGAGACTTTTAAATAATTTCATTGCATGTTGAATTATTTATAAATAAGATTATTTTTTTTTCAGTGCATAAAGGTCAAAATATTAATGATGTGAAAAATTGCAAACTTTTTCGTTATGATACTTTTAATTTTATGTTAAGAATGTTAATTTTTATTTGATACCATGGTTCATTTTGATAAAAAAAATTATAGAGGGAAAAGCGATTTATGTGGAAGTTGCACTTTGAGTGCAGAAAGGTCATATTAAATACACCGTAGCACCGAAACGGGCATATAGACCCCAAAATTTTGTTTTGAATTTTGGTTTAGCTAAGTGTGTAGATGTTAAAAAAAATCTCTAGAAAAAAACTTAAAGACTTTTGATCGCAGGATCCAACGTCCTTAAATCATCTCGAATTCTGTTTACGAGTGATATATGATCTTGTGATAGATAATTTATATACATCCGTAGTTCATGTAAAAATTATATCATTGTGTCGTATAATGCAGATGTATAAATGTTCCAGACGATTCAATAAAAATCTTATTTCAGGTAATACGATGGCAATCAATACCTTTATAAATAGAAAGCGCACTGTTTAGGGTTAAATGTACTGTAAAATTTATAACAATGGGTTATATAATACATTGCTAACCTGTCCCACATACTGATGTTTGAGTAATTGTGTCTTTGCAATAAAGACAGATGTGAATCGGTGCAGCTTCCCAGGTACGCAGGAAGATCATTGCACACGAACCATCGTATCGACCACTTGAAAATGTGCAAATCATGTAGAGTTGACAAAGGAAGACTACATTTTACTATAACGATGCAAATGTTGAATCTGACTTTGCCGCTTAATTGAAGTAGACTTACAATTCGTAAAAGGGACGATATAGTTTTTATAAACTTTATCTTTATAAAGTACATCATTTTATCTTGAATCTTTTGATTTGACATAGCGATCATCTGTATATATGCTGCAGAGTTTTGCTTTCGTGTGAATAATCACGCCCCATCGTTAAGTATCTCTTTGTTCCATTAAATCTTTAAATTCAATGATTAAAAAGTCGTCTATAGTTAACAATAGCGGCGGAAGAAAATATTTAAAAACCAAACGCATGCTTTTCCCTCTTCTTTAAAAAAGATTTGGTTTTGTCGTTCTTTTTAAAAAAAATTCCAAGTGTTTGTTTTTAAGTGTGTGTCTTATAAATTGCAATCTGAGAGAAATATCTGGTTTATTCTGAGAAAGAAAACATATGTTCAATTGATAAGGAATTCAAGGGACCCGATTCTTTTGACAGCTGATAGGATATGGCAGTGTGTTACATATTAACAAGTTGTATGTAAATTTAAACGCAGGTATTTATTTGATGCTACAAATAACAAATTTATTGTGACGAGTTCACCTGTAATGAATGTCACAAGTTTTATGGTATTATGTAACTTTTTTCTACAGATTTACATTATTATTTTATTTACCTTTATTCAGATTTGTTTTATAGAATTTAATGAACGTTTATAAGATCTGGATTCAAGTCCACTTGGTCAATGTGCTAGACTTAGTAAGTACATATGTACACAGGGGTAAATTAGGTTCACACATGCAACCCGCAAAGATCAGCGTTAGATTGAGGACTTATTTATCATTTATCCTCTTTCATGGTTAAGACGACCACTTGTGTATCTTTGATATATCACCAGACACGACGTTCCGTTTTATGTTTGATAGGGCTTGGTTTCACTTCGAACCCTAATTGTTTGGTATCTACCGAGGACATTTTTTATATAATATAAACTTGATGAATAATGTTCGCGACAAACACAATATCACAGACCTCTTTTCTTTTTCTTCCGTTAAACATAAAGTCATATTTATGTTTTTGAAAATTTACCCAACTCAAAATGTTCACCTATATAGGAGATGTCAGTAACATTGGTAAAAAAGTGATATTGGTTTTGTCAGATCTGAGAACACGTTGAATTATCATCATTGTATGAAAACAACTGGTTTAGGTCTCGGTCCTATATTTGCTGCTTCTAAGACGATTCCTACGTATTTGGGGTTTTAGATTGACACACGAAAAAGTATATGTTAATTAGTTTGACTAGTTTAAGACATAAATAATTATCGACTGTTTAAAGTATGTTAATATAACGTATTTACTGTTAATTTTTGGGCATAACTATAATTTACAATTATATAAGTTTAAGTTGAAAAGTGCGCATTTATTCCAGGTCAAAATATATAATTTACCATTATTTAGCAGTGACCAAGCCTTTAACCTGATATAAAGGTCACTGGTCTGACTGGTTAAAAGACGTAAGTTCAAGGATGCTCATGTGAGCAATCTGAGATTTAACAGAAACAAATGCTCTGCCCTCTCTGGGGTTATCATATCTTTGCAACATACATTATACGGTAATCTAAACAAGTTGATTTTAAAGCGATAATTCCAATCAATTGAAGTCAGTGCAAAAACTATTTTGTGCAATGATAATTTTGTTTAGTTTTAATTTCATAAACTGTATAACGATATCAGCAACTGGATTTTAACAGGACATTTTTTCTAAGGGTGCCGTAAGTTCAAGTTATATCAGAGCAAACCACCCAGTCTAGGACTGTGTGTAAAGTATATTCCAAATGATAATCATGAATATATCATAACTGACATATGTTCAATATTCTTATATCAAAAATATTCAATCTTCAGCAGGTCAACAGGGTTTGTCAGACAGGCCTTGCCACTATCTGCCTCTTTACACTTCCGCTCAGCAGAACTCTGAATCTGATTGTGTTACATCACACCACTCGGTTGATACATGTACACCAACCCCGTCTTTTTAGAATTCGTTATTGATATTTCAAATTTTACCTAGATGGTTATCTTTATGAGCATTTATTACCAGCAGTCACAAACAATATACTTTGAAGTATCTACAATCTGCTAATATATTACTGAAGGATTGTTTTTAAAAAGCAATGTTTCATTTTCTTATGGCTAATTATGCTAGCAACGATCTCGAGATATATAAAACTATACAGCAACGACAAAATATATTTAGCAGTGAATGATAAACATGTATGCAAATTTTCAGATTGAAAAAATGTCAACGATACTTTTTAAACTTGAAGAGCCAAACAAATTAAAAGATTTGTTTAAAAATCCCGCAAATAGCCATCTTTTCAAATGACTGTTCGGTGGTAATTGAGTTTACGAAATAACATTAAAATTTAATTAAGATTATGTAAATTAGACCCAAATTATCGGTTTATCAAACTTCACAAACATTGAAAAAATATTCGTCGAACGTTATTTAATTTTACAAAACATTTTTGCACTACAGTAAGGAACAGGATGTTATATAAATATTTACTGCATTGTATCTTTATTTCTGTCGGATCCCCAGCTGCCTGACCGGGTATTTACTCCACCGAAGGTAACTTTTCGGTCATTAGGATGACCCCCAAAGACATGATCATGACGCTGCTAGATAAATCAAACATATCTTAAAATTTCAATATAGCTTTAAGTCTTCAAAACGTATCTATTTATAAACAAATTATACACAGATTATATGATGAGTAAA
Source organism: Magallana angulata (assembly GCF_025612915.1). Classification (NCBI taxonomy): domain Eukaryota; kingdom Metazoa; phylum Mollusca; class Bivalvia; order Ostreida; family Ostreidae; genus Magallana; species Magallana angulata. The sequence goes on from NC_069113.1 coordinate 49,028,580, forward strand.
AACCTCTTTATCTAATATTTTTTTAGATTCCACATTGTACATGTATTTAGATTTCGTATAGGTTCTACATGAAAAAAGGATATGAGTTAGCATATTATTAAAATCATAATTAAATTCATTTACGCATACGAAACACAGTATGCCTTCATTGTTATTTTTCTAGAAAATTAAAAATATTAATTTGGGTTGATTTTTTTTTATTTGTTCTAAATTAATTCGACTGAAATTGAGATACAAAACCTAAAGTTAATCTACAAATATCTGGAAAGTTACAAGACTTAATCTGTCAACGATGCCATTTCCAGTCACCTAGTTTTCTTACAACGTTATGAAAATACATGTACTTTGATTTAGAAAGGATTGAAACTTTCATATATAAAACAAAATTAACTCTTTCATAATACTTAATATTTTACCTATTAAATCATCACGTACTGTACATATTCTTTTTACCAGTATACAACATTGATTGTATTTTCTTAAATATTCTATATGCAGGCGTTTGGGGATACAAAGTCACAAGATGGCAGCCCATGAGTTATAGTATACCATCTTCATCAGTTTCCGCCTTACAAGGATATAAGGAATATAAATCAGGCACGTGAGCATTGAAGTACAAAGTCCTTTTTGTCGCTGTATGATTTTAAAGTCAACACATCAATGCATTTGTATCATATTTTGCAGATAAATAAAATATCGAAAGATTAAAAAACCCCAATGTTGTCTTCTCAATTTTTAGAGAGAGAGAGAGAGAGAGAGAGAGAGAGAGATTGATTGATTGATTGATTGATTTAATTATATACATGTATTAAAAAGAAACAGAAAAATACTGGCAGTATTATAACTGTTAACATTTGATCACCAATTTCAATCTGTCATATTACCACTGGTACATAAAAGAACAAAAAACATTAATTGATAAAAATGGCAGTTAAAATTTATAATCATCTTTCATTTAACATCATTTTATTTACAAAATTTTATCTCTTTTTATCATTTTTTTTTAAATTTAAAAATCAATCAAATCTTAATTAAACTTGATCACAATATTGATGAATGATGATATTTTGTTTTGAATACAAATACTTCTATTTCATCAATTCCAAAGGCTTTATGAGAAATCTGATTACGCCCAACCGTATTTGATCGTTTTTGATCACCTCACAATATCATGGTTCTTTATTACTGATGTAATTTTCAGCAACTGAACGAACAACATTTAAAACGATTTTGTGAAATGTTTTGGACAATACATTACAAAATCGATTGGTAGTGTTATCACAGACGAAGTTACTAGAAAATGTGAATATTTACATTACAATATCAGATAATAAATGTGAAAGTGTCCGTTACAATATTCATTGTACACATAAATAATTTTCATTGACTTTGCTCCAAAAAAATCAAATCATTTATTCGTAACACACCCTTCGTGTTACACTGCTAGTATGAATAATTTACATGTTTTATGTTAAAAGGTTAATTAATTAACTCATTTAATAACGCTTTTTATATTTGCACGTTGCAATTAAGCAAATTGGCGTGTTTTGAATCTGTAGTAAGTACTCTTTCTATTTTTAAGTTGCAGAAAGTCAATATTTAGGCCCACCTGTCAAATGTAATACTTAATATTAAAAATAGAACATATATATATATATATATATATATATATATATATATATATATATATATATATATATATATATATATATATATATATATATATATAAAACACATTTTATTTTATATAGCTACAAAAAAGGACATGAAGTCAATGACTTCACACATTTTAAATGGTGTTTATTAGGATGAATAGTATTAAACGAAACATCCACTCAAACAATGACGAAATTAATCATAAATTAATTTAAGAAATAAAGCACGAGTTATCGTGAATGTTGCAGAATAACCTCTGAGGTCGAGAAATGTTGTTTTGAAATATGAAAGCCGAGGCATTTCGACACCGAAGAGGTTATCCTTCAACATTCACGATAACAAGAACTTTATTTCTATTCTACTATTAGCCCAGTATTTCTACAGATCGTTTCTCTTATAGAGAGACGATCTAGGTCATTTTGACAGCTGTTCCGTGTAACCCCAACGGTTTTGTTAGTAATGTTTACACGTGTATCGACGATACAAAGGAATCACATGCAGACGACAGAAATTTTCTTTGGATTTTTATTACTCTTCTTTTATTTATAGAATATCTTTGAATCATATTCCTAATATTTTAAGGGTAATTTGATACGATTATCACAACTACACGTTATATATTTTATGTAAATACACGCAGTGAAAATGTGCTAGGGAGGTCCTAGGAACAGCCGTGTTGATCTCTTAAAAATAAACATTTGAGGCAATACACATCGTTTTGACTGGAACTAACACGTGGAATTGACATGGTTTTAAACTTTTTTTCGGTTTGAAGTTGTACTTTAATGATCAGTGTGAGACAAATATGTATTTCTAATCTGATAATTTACTGATGACGTTTGTGGTAGGGCCTATATTGGAGAATAATTTCCGCGGCATCTCTTTGATCTCGGCAATAACTGTAGTAGAATTAAAAATAAAACCAGATAACATTTTCTATATAAATAATTATTATTTCATAATCAAACAAATATATCATTTCTTAATTATTTACTATGTCATAAATTAAGGTCTTTTTATTTTTAAAAGAAATCAGATTACGTTATCGATATAATTCAAATATAATTTCATATCTAAACAAATATATCATGAGAAGACTGTCTTTATTATTTACTATGTTCTATATTTAGACCGAATGTTTAGGGATTTCCCTTATTATTACATGCATTTATCCACATTAAGATTATTTTTAGAATTGTGTGTTTATTTCAGCATTGAAAATTGTTTAACTTACATTTATTTAATTCCATATATTTTTGAAAATAGAAAAAAAAATAATTTAAAAGAAGAAGAAGAAGAAGAAGAAGAAGAAGAAGAAGAAGAAGAAGAAGACATTTATACAAATGAAACAAAAAGAAAAACTTTTTAAAAATATATCATTTTTTAACCTTAATTTTTTGTAAATATGTGAAGTTTATTACAAAATTTAAGATATTTCAAAGACAAAAATGTTTCATATTAAAATCAATAAGCAAAAATTAAAGAATTATTAAGAAGAATAAAAAAATAACAGAAATAGCGGCAGAATTAATCCTTTTTAAGCCTAAAAAATGAAACAGTTTTTTTTTCATAATAAAACGACAAAAAGTGAAGAAACTCAAACAATATCTTCCAAAATTTATTTTTGTATAAAATATATGTTAAGATCTACATGCATATGAACAAATGACTAGATCTTCGGAGACATAAAAACAACATTTTTAGTATTAAATCAGACAACCAGAACAGTGTAAACAGAGTCATATATGGTACTGAACTATGTACAACTACATGTGCAATACAGACCATCCACGAACCTGAATGTAGTCCTGAAAATACCGAGTACGATGTATTATGCCACACGACACTCTTATAGAGGAAAGGAAGTCACGTTTGCTGGATTTAACACACAAGTTGGTATTGCAATCTCTCTCTCTCTCTCTCTCTCTCTCTCTCTCTCTCTCTCTCTCTCTCTCTGAGAATTATTCGGATACATAATAACCACAGTAAAGTATTTTCCACGATGAAACATATCCATTGCGACATCTCGAACACATCCTTGTAAAAAGTTGAAAACTTTTCAACTATGTTTCGTTTTTAATGTTTGATAATATTTTCCATATGTTGGCTATCTCCAGTTCTAGGTGCTGAACCTGAGATCTCAATTTTTCATTCCTTTCCCTTTGTTCTTTGATTTCCTAAATGAATAAATAGAAAATAATAAATGTTTTTAGTGCTAAAAAATTATAATTTTATTTTAATAATGATAACAGTAAACGATGTCTTTATGATGATTATCATATATGTACATAAAAAAAACTATATTTCATTATTGATAACAAGAACAATTGAGCAGGATAATGAAATGCACTGTAATAATAGATAAATATTTAATATAAGGACGGGTTGTCAAATAATACTGAAAAATAGGAATTTAATTGATACCAAGCAACATGATAAGCTTGTAAAAAAAATTCTATCTATTTTCATAGAAAAATCTAGTTTTGTTTTCAAATTTTAACCTGATAGAAAAAATTCATATATTGCTTTCTATCAAAACGATTAATGAGAATTCGTGTGAATATTATTTTCATTTTAAATATGTAAATTAATCTGTTGTAATATAAAATAATAATTTTGGCATACTAGCACAAAATAAATAAATAAACAATAAAAATATACATTCAAATTCATATATAACATAATAAAACGAAGTTAATTAAAAAATATTTATGTTAAGTAAGTTTAGCGAACCAAAATCTTAAACAGTTGTAATGAAATATTACCCACATAAAGTCTCGCGGTATACTTATGTCCAGTTACGCATGTACTTGTATTTAAGAAAAAGAAACATATTCAAATGTTATATTCGTTATGTTTGCCATAAAAACTAAAACATCTTACTTCTAATTAATGTATTTGTATCTTACCCGATCAAGACAAGTTTTTTTCGCCTTCTCTTTAAGTCTGAATTTTTTTGCTGCTCTTTTGTTTTGGTCTTGTCTTATTTTTTTCTTCTCCAGTTCCTCTGGCGTTAACTGTGATAAAAAGTTTCATAGAACCAATGTTTTTATAAAGAGAAAACAATTAAGAACTACACGAATATGTTAATAAAAATACAATACCTCAGTTCTTCTCTTTCTCGGGGGTGATGACATCATTAATATGATTTCGTCTTCCCCTTTCTCTAACAATTTTTGTTTAATCTTGCACTGAATCTCTACTTTCAGTAAAGGCAAAATAGATCCAGATTCATTAGCTTTTATTGAAGCCCTCTGTAAGACTTCATCCTTAGCGTCCAACAAGTATCCATCCGCCATGTTCTCGGGCTAACTAAGAAACGGCGCGAACAACCACCAATTGTATTCGTCCTTCAAAATTTAACGTAACATCCGGTTGGTACCAAAATTTAAATATAATGCTGACTTTTTCTAGACATTTCCAAATTCACGTACATTTTTTCTGTAAGTTAAACTTATCTGTACACCTTTCTGAGAATTAAAACATGTACGGGTAGTATACAGCTCGAAACCGAAAGTAATTCAGGTGGTTTATATATTGGCAAACTGCCTTACGAGTCAACAAAGGAACGATGCACTTATAATCGAAGATAGAGCACATGGGTTTGCAGTCAAACATGGCTTTTAATTATGCGGACTACGTCAGCTAATGATCATCCAATCACCAGAGAGGCCAGTAATCATAAAAGGTCATACAAATAATGTTGTGTACTAATTGTTGCTGTATTCATCACGTTTGTCTATATATTCTAAACAATCCTAAAAAGTAACTTTATTTATTATACTTTATATCCCTGTGTACACGTATGTCTTTGTTCTTATACATGTACATATGATATTATGTCATCTGCCGACCAACAAGAAATTTTCTTTGTTAGTCATTTCAAATTCTCGTGGCTGGTTTGATAACCTCACGGGAAGGATTTCAAGTCAGGAAGTGTGGTGGTATGTTTGTGGATGGAGTTAAAACAAAAAAGAAGCCCGTGACCGTAACTTAAAATAGTATTTTATTGACTATTTATAACTAAACATGTAATATACACACTTTAAATTTATCATCACTGTCATTTTTAATTGGTTCGTTCATAGTTATTTACAAAAGACTGTTGTAATAATAATCATGTACACATTGACGAGGTTCGATAGAGGGGGAACTGTAAAAGTATAAAAGACACGACCTTTAAAATTATGTCCAATTGAGATCCTAGCCACACACTATTTGAAAATAAATGCAGTCATAAAACAAATTTAAGAAAAATGGAGTTTAATATATATAAACATGTAATTTAGAAATTAAGCTTTCTTCTCTTTTTATTTTGAATGGTTTGGGGTTTTTTGTCGGCGATCAATAGAACATGTGATATACTACATTTCATTGTATAGCACAAGTTTTTGTTTGGAATGGAAATACCGGTATGTTAAATAATGATTTAAAAACCGTAATAAGTAATCTAATTTAGCGTTGGAAATATATTTTATGAACATAAAAATAAAAAATTTAAATGTTTATATGTATGTGTGCATGTATCTGAACATGGATTTATAAGGTTTTTAAGTTATTCATTTCAATTCCTTCCATGAAAGGTTATTAGATGTTGATTTTTGCCAGTATAATTCAAATACATATACAATACAGATAGTGGTGGAATTTTAAAAATATGTTGATATTTTTACCTTATATTTTAACTGAGGTTAAAGGTATTAATTAAAATTAAAATCGTCTCAATGTTATTGACGTAATAACGAATATTATTAGAGTGCAGTTAGAGCTTTTGTGTCAAATATAACATTATATGTTTTGATCATTTTTTTTTACGTGTTTTCCATTTTAGATTCTGATTTAAACAATTGCGTTTATGGAGTTATTAACGACACTGTTGGTTGAAAGAAAAACATGTTTAACGCAAGAGAACAATAAATATGCAAATATTGCAAAATACTCTATCAAGTTAAAATTTGAAAGCAAAACTTGATTTATATACACATGGGACGTGTCTTTACATTGTAATTAAAGTTTATATAGTAGATCACAACATATACTGTCCTTAAACCCCCATAGCAACCCCCCCCCCCTCCCCCCCCCCAAAAAAAATCAACAAAAAAACCAGACAAGACAATCCAGAACAACAAACAAACAAAACAAAATAAAACAACAAACAAACAAATTCTTTGATAACCCTAATTAAATTCCCAGGGATGAACAACAAAAATACTTGCAACTAATTATAACATGCACAAGAACCTCTTTACCACTTGAATATCACTATTCGCAAGTATGCAATAATCCATGCAGATCTGCTTCTCATAAATATCTCGAATCGCTCAAATATTTCCCTTTGGTAGATCTCATGTTTACTCAGTTCCCACTGTAAATCAAACCGCCTGTGTCTTATAACCTTAAAACATGGATAAACTACCTGAAAACATGGCTCTATTGATAATGTCTCTGTAGATAGCTGTCTCCATAGATACTTTGCCTGGCAACATGACTCTGCAACTGGGACACAACATTATTAAGGTGCAACCAATACAAAGTACTGTATAAAAAGTAACATTTTAAATAACAACAACCTACTGACAACTTTCAAAAGCTTACAAACAATGGAGCAGATAGGTTTCTTCAAGGTTAGCAGTAATCATTACTTTCAACATGTAAAATAATTCCTTTGACAGATAATTTATATTTTGAATTATTGCTAAATATTTGATTGATTGAATGTGTGCTGTTTTACCTCCGGTCGAAGTCCTTTCACATATATAGAAACGTCACTACATGCATTCACTCAAGTTTAGAATTTTGATGGTGGTCATAATGAGGGTTCTTTATCGTGCTAGTGCCTGCTGTGTCACAAAACACCAGTATTAAGATCACATTTACTTGTAGTACCGACAGTTGTTACCTTAGATAAAGAGAATGGCTAATACGTGTACATTTTATGTTATAAGGTAATTTAACATTTAATAGATACTTAAGGCATTGTGCAGGGTCAAGGAACACCACTTAGCAAAACGGTTACATTCTTTTGATTTAAGATTTTAGGAAAAAAATAAAAATATGAAATACTTACAAACATGACCTAGTGGTTATCAGTCTTTGTAAATGAATGATAGACTTATTGAGGCCTTAGTTTACAGTTTGTTGTAAAACAGAATTTTAGGAGTCAGCATTGACTTTTAACATGAACAATTGTCACCAAAGAAAGGGAAATCTGCAAAAGGAAATTTTAAAACATGATGATAGCTGGTACTGTTACTGTACCAAAAAAGAAAACACAAATAGCTATAGAATTCTGAATACCTTCAATCAAAAGGAAGATTCAAAATTCTGTTGAATAATGGCTCAATTGAAAAATTGTCAATGCTCATGTCAAACTCAAAACGATGACGATGATGCTTTGATAATTTTTAGGCTTTTATACAACAAGAAAGTAAAATAATGTGGAAGAAAACAAATTACATTTGTATAAAATTTTGAACCTATTGTTGTATTATATGTGTATATTTATTACATTTGTATCCCTATGATGAGCTATACTATGGCGAATAAATGAACCTGAACTTGAACATGTATGTGTCCAAAAAACCAAAATTATAAAGCATCATATAAAAGTGTACAGGATTGGAACACATTTGAAAAGATTTTATCAATGTTTTTGTTCTTACTTGGTCATTACTTCCACCAAATTAAAAAGGTTACAATTTTAATCGACAACTTTATAACATCTTATTTGATTTTCACTACAATTTCAATTTCGTAATTTTGTAAATCTATTTTTATAAAGACAATCCTTTCTCACAGTAATTACTGTCAAACATATTTTTTGGAATTTTCATTTTGAAATGATTTTGACCCTGGACATACCACTAAGATTAAAAAGTTGCGTTTCTCGTTTTAATGTTTGAATTTGGCAGATATACTAAGACAGGACACTGTGTTCTGTAATTAAGGTTAGTTTTATCACGGTATATTTAGAAATGCTTCCTTCATAAAACTATTCATGTAAATTCAATCCCAAAATTTTCATTTCTTCTAAAAAATGTTTGCAAATTTATCGTAGATTGTTTGCTTTCTGCAATACATATACACGAAGGATTCTATCCTTAATTAAAAATTCATTGAGTATCATACACTCGTACTATGTTTATAAAACGTTGGTAAGAAAATAGGAAACTTACAAGGTCGAGGTAATTGATGCGGTGTTTCACAAAGCATGCGACGGCTCACGTGAATCTCGTGTCAGTTTCACAAGATGAGGTACACGTAAGTTTCATTTCCCGTCCTCTGATTTCACTTCCTATAAAAACAGCTGGGGTCACTTTATGATAAATGATACAATCCACTAGCTGTGTCTGGAGATGGTTGACCTTTTATAAGGTTTTAATACGCGTATTCCCAACACAACTCACTAAAACCGTTTATCCTTTAATTTAATCCTGGTACATATGTACAAGACGAACTAAAATTGTCAGTTCTAGAGGAATATTTGAGAAAAACGAGAGGAAAAAGATTTCTGGTATTTTTGTTACTCAAGTCACATGAGTAAGGGAATCCCAGTTTCCTTGTGCGTGCATCTTTTTTCCCCAATTTGTATTCCTTTGTTAATCTGTGTTTGTTAATTTGAGAAATAAGAGTACATGAGGTGATTAATATAGAGACCCTTTACATTTAGCAAGAAATCGTAGGATAGATTGTATGCATCTTCATTTTAACCAATGAGTGATCAATCTGTAGCCAGGAACGATAACTTCGCATTAAACTATCTCTGGGTTTTTTTTTATTATTTATTATAATGAGATGATTAATTTCATATCTTGATAAAAGCAATTTACCTTTCAGACAGAAAAAATAAACGCAAAATATAATTTTACGTAGACATTTTATTTCACATATAACAAGTATAAAAATATATAATAATTGTACAATACTGTCAGCTCTTTTGACAAACTGTTAATTTGGCAGCTGTGTGCTTGAGCTTTGAACACATGAATATAAACAGCATTTTGATTTAAAACTTCCTTAATCATCAGCATTCTCAGATGTAAATACCTTTCTCAAAAATAAAAAAAGTAGAAAAAAATTCTCGACATTGGTTTTTCGTCAGCTATATTAACCAATCGATGTTGAATTTCCCTGAAAACATAACTACATACAACATTCAAACCAATGCTTATTTTGCTATAAAGATGGCACAGATATTTTTTGTTTGCACCAAATGATAGACTATGGTGGTGACGATAACTGCTGATGAACTAATGGAGAAATGAACGGTAATGTGACCAGAGACAGCGTCATTACTGAAGAAAATCAAATCCGTTCACCGCCATATACAATGACTAATCATCATTGAACATTCACACACTTGTAAGCTTTGAAGTCAATATAATCATCAAACACCGCTTTTTAAGCTGGAAGCATGAAAAATATACAAAAGTCAAATCAGCTCTATAATGCCCAGTTGTGATACAAGTCACTATAAACAAAAACTAACTAATATGCGTATTCTAATCTATCATAGACATTTGATATTAAACGAACAAAACATTTTGTCAAACAATAAAACATAAAAGATTAGAAAGTAAAACAAACCTCGACTGACTTAACAATGTAATGCATATAATATAATTCTGACTGTTCAATGCATTTTATGTACAGCAGCGCTTACAACCAAACAAGAACAACAAAGGAAATCAACGCTATATACAACATCACATGCCATTTTGATTCAGACAGCGGAAGGTAAGTGAGAATTTATGAGTGGAATGATTAGTAATGGAGACTTGTCTGTTTATTTTCCCTGAGAACTAAGTCTAGAATATGGATGAAAAATGAAAAGATATAAATGTATCCGAGTTCTCAAGAAAAGTTGACTACAAAAACTGTTTCAATGAGAAAAAGAAAATCACCGAAATTTTTTAAACCAAATGTAAGAAATACGTGTTTGATTAAATGATAGGAGTATTAAAAAATTTTCATTTGAAAAAAAAATGAACAATATAGCATCAAAAAATGTTATAAAAAAGAATACATCTCGTATTCACATCTTTAACAACATGCAGTCATCCTTCAGCGACTAGTGACCTGGTAGGGACGACAACTGTAGAGCGCATGCATCACAAGTACTGCTCTAAAAAGTCCTCCTCCACCGTCCATAGCCCGGGCACCTGCTGCTCGGGTGATGCCGGTCCAGTCTCGATTTGGTTAGAGGTTTGTATGCTAAGCATACCTTGATAAAATACCATTTCTTCCTCCAGGTTTTTAATGGTGTCTTTAAGCTCCTCGTTCCGTAGGAGAAGACTGGTCAGCTCCTGCAAATAGTGGTAAATCACCGCCTTTCATCAAGTCAAATACTTTCATTTGATTAAAAGCTACAAGACAGGGAAGGATACAAATAATTGTTTTGATATTTGCACCACTTGTGTGAGGATTTTGATAGTTGCCCTACCGTTTGCCTTTCTCTTACCTTTTCATCGTTTTTCTGTTTTTCCTTCTTTCTCTCCCGGCATCTTTGCGCGGCTTCCTTATTGCACTCTCTTCGCTTTTTACACTTTTCTTCTTCTTCCTCTGTCATCTTAAATAGAGAAAACAAAGATACACGTATTAGTATATCAATGTAAACAAATTTGAGGGGAGGGGATATACTTAGGAGGAGAAACCTGCAATATAGGCAATGTCTTACTTGACATTACGAGCATACACATGAGTTCATTTTACAAGGGTAAATATTAGACAAGGGTATCCAAAAAAGTTCTTGTACAAGTAGATCGGGATGGTGGTGGTGGTGGGGGGGGGGGGGCATCAATAAGTATCTTAAAATTTAAAGTTCTTTGAAAGATTCTTTTTCAAAGGTAGTTCATGGATATAATATTGATGGAGATTCGCTTTAATCTTTAATTACAGGGTATAGTAACATGTACATGCATGGAGAGGCTTATTTTTACAAGATATTGTGACGGAATCTCTTTTATTACAAGTCAGATAGGGTAGTGGAGTAATTTACAAGATATTATGAGGGAATCTCTTTTATTACAAGTCAGATAGGGTAGTGGAGTAATTTACAAGATATTATGAGGGAATCTCTTTTATTACAAGTCAGATAGGGTAGTGGAGTAATTTACAAGATATTGTGACGGAATCTCTTTTATTACAAGTCAGATAGGGTAGTGGAGTAATTTACATGATATTATGAGGGAATCTCTTTCATTACAAGTCAGATTAGATAGGGGAGTGCTTTACAAGATATTGTGAGTGAATCTCTTTCAGTGCAGGTCAAATTGGGTAGGGGATTGTTTGATTGTCGGGAGACATCTTACTGGCGTTGTCTGTGGTGGCGAGAACTGGACCGCCATTTCCTCCTTCCCCTCCGACAGTCTCCTGGCTTGTATCTTGGACCATAGCTCCACCTTGATGAGGGGGGTGAGGCGCCCTGACGCCTGAGCCTCTGCACTGGCTCTCACCACTTCACTGTCTAAATTTACATTTACATTTACCTCCTGCATCTGTAATAGATAATCCATTTACTTGTAGAAATGACATGTTACACCTTACTAAAGGTATGTAACTTTCAGTATCAATATATATTGTACAGTGCCCCCAAAGCGAGATAAATCTTAAACGCGTATCTTATTTTAAAGAGGTATATATTGTGCATTTGATAAATATTAGACTCCTAATTTTGGAACACGCATACATTCGTACAAATCCATGTACCAAATTAGATAAGACTTGTTTCCCTCAATGGAAACTATTCATGTTCCTGAATGAGTCATATACACTTGCAAAATTTAAACTTCAATATGCTTTTATTCATTTCGTTAATGCAAATCAAATTTAAGATGTAAATTCCAAACTAAACTTTTTGAAAAATGTCCTGATGAATTCACTGAAAGCATGCCAAAAAAATTCTTTTTAATAAATCGGATGTGTTTTTATTCGCCCAACCACACTAACTAAATTGCCATAAAGAACCAGACTATATACCGGCCCAGTAACACAATCACCAGACACACTTGTGACGAGATTTTAATTTCTATGTACTATATATGCAAATTTCCTTCTTATATTTTGTGTGATGGCGGGGTTTACATCCGTATCTCAGACATAAACAATTTTCCTATTGGTCCATCCTTAAGTCGGCATAATTTATTGCATAATTTGACCCTAATTATGCATCACAAATCGATTGGTCAAAACAATCTGATGATTTCTCATTGTACATTTTTCAATTTCACAACTGTCTGGATCACTAGATTTTTCAAACAAAGTTTTTCATAGTGTGTATTTAAGTTTGTCCGTCTTTTCCCCCCTCTTTCCATGATATTGACATAGCCGACCACATCAAGCAGTTTGTAATAATTTTTTTTTGAAATGTTGCATTATTTTTGAATGTCAAGAATAAAACAATTTTTATAAGGAATTTTGGTTTTTATAATATATATGCTAATTTAACAATTTTTAATTTTTTTCCATATGGTTTACCAAGCATCACATTATATTGGTTGTACGCTCGCACAAAATATATTGTTCCATTAGCAATTTCTATAGAGATAGGTAATGATTTGATGTTAAACTTTTTGTTTTATTGCCTAATAATAATTGAATTGTCGAGCGACGGTTCTGTTCTCTGCAAATTTTCTTAGCAAGAAAATCGTAAGTTTTCACAACAAAAATGTGACATAAAAATATGGTGATATTTCTAATAAACAAAAGACACAAATTTATTGTAAATTCAAATCAATAAATGAAGTATCTAAATTGCATGATAGTATCTATACTGAGTTTTATTTGGCATGTTTTAATTGTTTGCATGTTTTAAAAAAATATTAACAGAAAAAAATTTACAAATATTTTTTTGTGAACTTGTATTCACCTTATGCGAGTATCCTCGGTGAAATTCATATTAATATTCCAGGTACAGTATATATCTAATATGTTTTCCGTGGCTATGGTTTAAAATTTTTTTTTTTAGATAAATGCGGACTTTCAAATGTATGGTGTGATCATGAATCATACCATTGTAACTCCAGTTGGATTAAGACAACTATTAACCAAAGGTTAAGAGATCAATTTTTACAAAAATGGCATAACGATATTCAGGAATCGTCTAAGGGTATTATATATTGAATTTTTAAAACAAATTTGGAATGTGAACGCTACTCACTCTTGTTACCCAGTAAATTAAGAAAAATATTAGTTAAGTTTAGAACTACAAATCATCATCTTTCTGTTGAAATAGGAAGGTGGGTACTGTTGAAAGAAGTAAACGTTATTGTAATTTGTATAATTGTAACAAAATTGGTGATGAATTTCATGTTATATTAGAATGCAAGGCATTAAGTAAATTACGAAGTCAGTTTTAGATACATATATTACTGTTCTTCTCCTAGCACTAAAAAGTTTTAGGAAATCATATCTTTAATTAATTATATTACATTAAAAAAATTGTGTTTCTTTATTTCAAAATTTAATCATACTGTTTGTTCACCCCACTTACTTTCTTGACCTTTACAACTATATTGTATATATGTAAATATGTTTGGTCTTCTCTATGTACCTCTTGTACCATTTTATGGTGTGAGTGAAAAATAACTGAACTGAACAGAAGCCAAGAACAAAATGAAACACCAAACCAATGAATTCATTCCCAATTAGAGGTAAGAAGCAAGTGAAATTAAAAATAAAAGACGCCATGAAATGCTAGAAAGGCGAAATTCTGATCGGCGTGACCCAGGGGTCAACAACATGAGGGGTAAGGGCAAAATGACCTCTGCAATGACGGATCTCAGTGATAGATATTTTTTCTTATGAAAAATTAAAATTTATTTTTAAAAATTCTAATACGCAATTTACATGTACTTTATATAAATTTACATGAAATGCGTGAAAGCTTGTATTCTTTTCAATTATTTTATTTTATTTTTTCATGTGCATTATCAAAGGTATGGTTTTCTATTATCGTTGTTTGATACTCTTTCAATGTAAAAATACTTGGAAGAAAAAACAAGATCGTGATTATTCATATTAGTATCATCAATAACATTGTGAACATTAAAAAAAATCGCCCCCTGTTTGTCGAACTTAAAAACTTACAAAACTTTAAATCGATTATTAAACCTCAAAATGTAATAATTACTAAGTTTATCTCTTTGATTTACATTAGTAAATTGGGCCTAAAATTTCTGTAGTGAATTGAAGAAAACGTTGATGGAACGAAACAACATGGCCGATTTCTATTTTTGTCCATCACGGGCGGCCTGTTCTGCAGATAAAAACATTTAAACCAGGGGTTCCAAAATGTGCACCAAGACTAAAATTTTCAAAAATAATGCAAGGATATAACTTGAAATCAGTTGTGTTTGAAAATAGCGAACAACAATTAAACAATACATGATGAAATATTTACAAATATAAATATTTACAGCTCATAATTTTTAGGGTTTTGGAAAATTAGAAATTAATATTTTCATTACTGCTTTTCATTATTATTATTTTTTATGGAGATAAACTTTATAAATAAACATCGACAATTTGGCAACATCAGCAATATTTTTGTTCGGTGTTGCTATTCATCTTAAGACAATTAACTTTGTTTCCAATTAAAATTAATACAAGTGATATGCAATGAAAACAAACTTGACAACTTCATAACAAAGTTCATTCCTACCTTATTATTGATAGCAGATCCAAAATCAATCACTACTGTACACTTTAAATCTTACCTTTAAAAGTTAACTCCGTTCGTTTAGCTATGTTTTGAACATGTCTTGACAAGTTTTGCTGGCTAAGCAAGGGAGGTTATTCTAATACACAAAAAATGACGTCAGCCGACCGAAAAGTGCTAAAAATAGTAAAAGGTACTTTCCTCAGAAATGTGTTTATGAGAAACGGGAAGGAAGGTAGAACTGGAATACTTTATATCAGCTATATTCCTGGTTTTATAAACTTTTTGGGGTTGTTGCAATAGATGAAATTATCAATATTTTTAAAAAAATGTAATTAAAATGATTTTTATTATTATGTTAAGTTTCTTAAAAAATGTAGGTTAGTTTCCCCATTTTCACCTCAAAATTTCAATTTCCCTTCATCATTGCAGTCAAAACAACGAGAAAAATTCTTTCAAAACGAAAAGTTGTTTGCATAACACATTCAAAGTGCATGGAACATAGCAAAATATTTTTGTGAATTAATTACAAAGTATTGATGTCAAAACTTCCACGTCACTGCGAGATCAGTCCCGCACTTCCATGAAATGAGGCTCACTATGGGAGAAATCTTTACTGCCGGGAAAATAAAAGGGGGATGTCACTTGTTTTCATGTATACAAGCGTGTTACACCCTCACCACAAACACCACCAGCACACTCACAAATTAATCTTACAATGAAATAAAAAGGTTGGTCTCTCAATATGAGAACCTATTCTCTTTTGAGAAGTGGACAGGCATAGCCTACATCCATGGATGTAGGCTATGCCTGTCCACTTCTCAAAAGAGAATATATGAGAACCCAGAATATATTTTTATACATATACATGTACATGCATACGCAATGATTATATGCACCTTTTTGTCACATTATTTATCAATCTTCGGTCAGTATCGCCCTCACAAGCCTTAGATTATTATATCTAGAAATAATATCCAAAATATCATCAATGTGACAAGGAACTTTATTCTCATAACTGAATTTACAGTGTAGAGAAAATACTTATGTACAAACTACAATATATATATAATAGATGAAAATCATTGGTCCAGGCATGATGAAGGGATAACAGATATAATTTAACCAAGAGGTATTATAAACACATAGTTTAAAGCATTGATTAATTGTATCATATATTTTTTGAACCTCCCTGCTATATCGGTATTATTAAGGAGACTGTCGACCAGCTATGATATTCTGAATACCGGCGATTAGCATAGCAAAAAATGCATTTAGTACACATGCATCGAAATATTAATCAATAGCGACAAATATGGCCAACAAAGCAAATAATGGTTTTTTTTAATGAAATAAAACGAAGTCCACCTGTGACATGTAAGTATAGATCGAGTGCAGAGTTTGTCAGGCATTTCCCTGTCTACTTAAAACGGTAATACATGTATATAAATACATGATCATTGCCAACTATTTCCAAGTATATATATATATACATGTAGTATAGTTCCTATATTTAGAGGAGAGACATTTGTAGAAAAAAAATATCATTTAATGTTTTAAGAACCCAATCTCACGAGAGAGAGAGAGAGAGAGAGAGAGAGAGAGAGAGAGAGAGAGAGAGAGAGAGAGAGAGATGTTTTTATATTAGAACCATTTTAACAAGACCTTGGACTTTCGATAGGACGTGACTATCTATTTCTTGTGTCAAAACAAGTTTAAATGACGCTGGTTTCAAGTGAAATATACACAGATTGCGTAGTCTAAGCTCAAAAGCCAGATAAATCTTGTTGATTTCACAGAGCCTTGGCTGAGTGGCCAGCGATGAAATAGACAGGCCTACGTCACATTGCTGTTTGACACAACTACCCAGAGTCCAAGCTCTTGTTAAAATGGTTCTAATCCATATATATGAGTATATGAGTCATAGGACTTAGCATTTATTTACTGGATGTGATTTTTCAGATCTGAATTGCCACATCTTACAAACCAGATCAAGTGAATAGTCGTAAGACAGATGGAACCATATTAACAAGAGCTGCTGATTATAAAATCGCTGCTGATTATATAATTTAGATTCATTATAAGATGAATTTTATGTTTTTTTTAGTTAGAACTGACAAATCTACGTAAGGATTATAAGGACTATTGCATCATACATAACAAGAACAGGACTCGAGCACCACGTGACGTAAGGGTCAATGCAGTAAAAAAGAATAGCTCAAAGGACTTTGATGCTTCTTAAAGCTGCACGATTTAAAAAAACACAAAAGCTTTATTTGGAAATATTCATTGCTAATTGCTATCTCAAAGGGCAACAGAGATTTTGACACTTTTACAAATACGTCCCGATTTTCAAGCGGGTAAACAAGACTGTTGAATCACACCCCCCCCCCCCCCAAAAAAAAAGAAAGAAATAAATTGTTTATATTAATAGATAGTAAGAAAATTCACCAACTTGAAGAATTCCTTGCGATATATCATAGAGTGATCCAATCTTAACAACAATCGGTGCATGGTCTACTCTTTCATGTTGCACGCACTTTTTTGTGTAACCCAATTTAATTTTTTTTTATTAACTTTGGATGTTTCTATCTTTGAAAAGAGATTGATTCTGTGGGTGTTATTGGTGAACAATCTTTTTAGTAGAATCTGTTTGGAAGTACTAAATGATTCCAGTATGGTCAATAATTTGGACCAAGCTGCTTTAAGGTCTCTGTGGTTCAAATAAAAAGAAAACGTCCATTTGTAATGGTATAAAATATTTAATCAAATCACTAATTGTGTAATGATGTAAGTCAAACAATGCTATATTTCCTCTGCCGCTCACAAATATCAAGAGATTGAAAACAACATGGCAGTATTGTGTTACATTGAAAACACATTATCAGTCAGAATGTCTGATCAAACATATCAATTTTTCGGGAACTTGGATGTCCATATTTGACAGTTCTCTGGCAGAATATCGGTATCAGTCCTGTCACTCATATTAAAACACGAGACAATATGTCATACAATCTAGTGTGCAGCAAAAGCCGCCATCATTAGGAAACTTTGCTTAAACCCATACATAGAGACCTTGTCATCCGAAGTCCCCGGGCCAACACAGCTAGATTCACGGGATATGACGTACGTAAGTCTCCCTTGCGCTTGCGCAAACATATCAGTACAAAGTGAGCGGCAGTAAACTCCTCTTTGGTTTACTGTGCATCACGATGCCACTATGGCGCTCGTATTCATGGACATTGGGGCGTCCATGCTTGAAGCGGCTCCACATGTACCCTCTGTGACGGGGGCATAGGGATGTGTTGTGGGATAGCCCCAAGGCCAAGGAATCTTCGCCTTCTTCTTAATCAAGCCTTCAATAATAGCCTTCTGCTCCTCAAGATTGCGTACCGTCGCCAATAATTCTTCATGACGCTTCTCTAAATCGACGAGCATCTGTGAAAATATGGATTGCATGATTATGAATTTATGCAAACTTTGATACATAGCTTAAACAAATTTAACTTAGAAAGATGTTTTCAATTTTGAATCGATATAAAAAAAAATATTTAAATAACTTTTGATTCAGGTTATTCAAATTGCGGACATTATCGGCATTACAAAGATTTCGGTATATAAGAAAGTCATAATTTGACATATTATTTAAATTTAAAAAATCATCTCATCAAATATGACAAACGCCAATATTTTCTATAAAATAAAACGAGTTTCTGAATCAAAAACTCGGACAAATCCTTTTGATGCATAGCAGAATAATCTTGGTTATGATACTTTGCAATTTGAGAGCTCTTGAAAGGTTTAAATGCTACGTGCAAATCGCCATGTAGTGGAATACAAAGCACCCCAACTTATTCATTGATAAATGCCTTACGAAAGTTTGGTGTATTAATTGCTAATCAGACTAGAACACCTGTTACGTATGCATTGTTTTAGCTCCTTTGATTGATATTACCAGTATATAATTACCTGGTTTTGAGTGCTGGTCTGGGCGCGCCTTCTCTGTCTGTAGGCCTGGGCCGACACCTTGTTCCTTTCTCTTCTGCGCTGGCGCTTCATGTCGCCATTCTTTCAGAGAAATAAAAGTAATTTTATAGTTATATAATATATGTATATATTATTTCCCTTTATCCAATATATTTCATTTAAAAACAATTATTACATAATTGCCGTTTTAGAGAAAAAAAACCCAACAACCATAGTTGGTCATTTACATGGACAGTTAAAGACCTCGATTGTAAACGGTTAATTGGATTTTACCTGTCTTTTGTCAGAAGTTGGATCCGCCACATCGATGCAACGAGAGACCTTGGTTTCCATGTCGCTATCACTGTAGGAATCGGAGTTTCCGGAATTATTGAAGTCGGAGCTAAAATTAGAATTAGAATCCTCGCTGTGGGCATTCAAGGCCTCTGCAGCACGGCTAGCCATCGCAGCATCAATGACACTGCACGATTTTCCCTCCATAAACTCCACGGGGGTCAGTTCCTCCATCTGACCGCGACAACACCCTCCTCCCACCGAATTCTGACACAAAACTCGAACCATGGTGAATATTTCTTACATATCCTCTGCAAGATGTAAACACGAAGTTTTATTCTGTTTCTGTTTTACAAGTAAATGGCTGTCAAATTGGTAATAGTTTGACTTTGCTTGGAGTCTACCGGTAAATCTCTTCTCAGCTGATCAGTGCGTGAATGTCGGGAATCACCCTCTACATAACATTTAAACCAAGTCGGTTATTGCATCAGAAAATCGGCCTAATGAAAAATTACGGCTGTCCATTGATGTCAGTATTTATAATTACAAAACAACAAATTATCGAATAAATCATTATACAGAAAAATAACAAGCAAAAATGTATCGAAATAAATCCAAATAAAAATTTAAACAATAGACATGCTGTTTGTTGGTTTTAACATGTCATTAATACGAACGCTATTCTATTCCTACCTTTATTAATAATTATTGAGTTTTAGCACGATTTGTTTTTCATACCGTTGATTGGGGTGAAGGTCGTTTTAAAAATAGCACTCGAGGTATTTTACAACGGTGACGAAACATCTCGGTGGATTGCATGTCTATAAATATCCTTTGCGAATACGAGGTGGTATTTCATTGGCTGCTCAATAATAAAGAATATTCTGGACGAAAATTGGCTTATGAAATTAAATCCCTTTTATTAAAACATGTATAATATTATATATGATGTACAATATATACATGAACAACATTTTAAATTGAAAATATAATTACTTGACTTTTTACTTCAGTTATTAAAGCTTTATATTTTAAGTCCGCCATTACATGTATTCGTACGTGTAAATATAAGTTTTACGATTAAGTTTTATCATTTAAAGATATAATTTCTTATGCATGCAATATTTAAACTTTATTTATATGTCTTGCAGCATGATTTTGTGTAAAGACGAATCACAAAGAACTTTATGCTAAAAGACGATTTTTTAGCACAGCAATATATCTGTCGCCATATTGATGAGGCAACGATTTCACAAATTTCATAAGCCACCCTCCACCTTGGTTAACCTAAACGTCGGCAGAAAAAAGGTCAGTGTTAAGAACTGACCTAATTTTTGGATAGATTCAGAGTGATATATTTCAAAAATTACAAGAGCCAGTAAAAAGTTACAAAATATATATTGAAGAAACAAGTGATAAGCAAATATAACACATTTTAAAGAAAAAAAATGCAAAACATAAATCAAGTTGATAAAACACTTTTATAAAAATGTAAGATGTAGCCTCTTTCTAAAACTAGGTTGTCTTTCTTGAAAAATCGAACTCTCCTGTATTATGAGATTGCACTTTGTGAACTTCCGGTAGGTACAAAGTTCCGAGTGATCTCTGGATTCAAGTAGATATATCAGTTTATGATGGGGAAATTATATTGCTGTGCTACAAACTGTCATAATTACAGCGGGAAAAGTGTTAACAACCGAAAGGTGACTTTGCATAGATTTCCTGTCAATAAAAGACACAAAGGTATATGGAAAAATCGTATCAGCCGCAAGAACTGGAAACCAACGAGTTGTTCAAGACTGTGTTCCGAGCATTTCGTCTCTCTCTCTGGTCCCACAAAGGAACACCCATTGCCATCTATCTTTCACCACAAAGTATTTAAGACTACAAAGGTAGGTGGTTTTTGTTTTAACATCGCATATGCATATGTTCACAAGTATAAAATAATTATATTACACATGTGTAATTAGGGGCATATAAGTAATGTAGTCTGGGATATAAATTAATCATTACAGAGGTGTACTGGTTGAAATAACAGGTCTCAGAAGTGTGCTTTCAAAGTATAAAAGTATTATTTTCTGCATTCTTGTTTGTGTACCCCCTTATTAGTATATATGGCAGTATTAAATACTATCACAACATGAAATTTCTTAATTTTTTTTTCCACTTTAGAGGATGATCTCATGTTATATAATTAGGAGTAGTACAATTTATGGTTATCAGTAATTTATATCACAATTCTTTTGGACAGATTACGTCAGATATTGATATTTAATATGATCATTTACAGTTTGACCACACACCAGAAGTTTTGAAAGAAGTAGTCGATAATCAACAAGAACATATTAAAGATGGGTCAGGTTCAGAGACTTCGCAGTCAGATTCTGCTGAAACATCGAGCTTCAAAGTTAATTCAAACCAATCAGTGTTGGACACATCGATACTATTGCATGATTACTGTGGCTACATTGACACATCAACCTTATCCCAGCCGAAGAATCAATTCACACAAACTGATGTTCTACAGAATAAAAGTGTTGGGATTCAGAAAAGTGAAAGTTACAGTGATGTTTCTGAAAATAATGATGTTTCTTCAAATATTACATGTGATAAAACAACAAGTACAACCTTTATACCCTTTTTAACCATTGAGGACATAAAACAGGACATCTCATTTTACATTGGTTTACCTAACAAAGAAACCTTTTATTTATTGTTTGAACCCTATCCGTCTATTATAAATGTGAAGTTTCTGATGTTCTCGGAGGAAGACCAAGAAAACTAAGAGAAGTTGATGAATTTTTGATGGTTTTAATGCGTTTAAGACTAGGACTCTTAATTCAAGATTTGGCTCAAAGATTCAACATATCTCCATCAACCTGCAGTAAAATATTTAATGAATGGCTAAACTTGATGTATGAACATCTAGAATTTTTAGTAGCATGGCCAGACCGAAATGTCATCAAAGAAAATATGCCCGACAGCTTTAAACGAAGATACCCAAATTGCCGTGTCATAATAGACTGCACGGAGATCTACACGGAAACACCTCAATCATTATCCAACAAAGGAAGAATGTATTCAGACTATAAATCACACATGACTTGGAAAGTCCTTATTGGAATCAGCCCTAATGGTGTTATTACACATGTGTCGGATTTATGGAGTGGGAGCACATCTGACAAGCAAGTAACCAAGTTATCAAAACTTATTGAAAAATGTGAACCCGGAGATGCAATAATAGGTGACAAGGGATTCCTTATAGCTGATCTGTGCACTCCAAATGGAATCCATCTCATAATACCTCCTTTAAAGAAACATGGACGGCTAACAAAATGTGAAGTAGAAAAAACCAGAAGGATTGCGAATTTAAGAATTCATGTGCAACGAGCAATGGAGCGAATTAAAAATTTTAGAATTATTCAAGGTGTAGTTCCAATATCACTTCATGACAAGATGTCCAAAATAGTGTTCGTTGTTTGTGCTCTTTGTAATCTCATGCCACCTCTTATTCAATCATAGTACAGGGCAGTCAATCTACATATATCTCATTTGGTTCCTCTATAGTATTATACTAAATGTCATGAATTTTCCTAATCTAAAGAAATCCTGACTCCAAGCAAATATGTAGTGACTGCAATGTTATTATGATTTCCTTGTTTTATGAATATGTCTATTCCTTAAGAATATGAAATAAATAATAATTCCATGTATAATTGTTTTATTTTCATCAAACATGATCACAATTTAAAATAATGAATACAATTTGCAAAATTTTGAAATATCTCATTTGCAAGGTAGATTCAATGTTTTATTGCAATTTTTTTAACATATAAATAATATACATTATTACCAGTACATAAATCTTTGATTGTTGTCGTGCTAAGATTTTAGTGTTAACAGAGTTTTTCTTAATGCATCATTTGAGAACAGAATTAAAAAATCTTTACCCATCACTATAGTGTTGTATATTAAATGCATTGAAAAAATACACAACACCCAAGAAAAACCTTACTAGCTTGCATATGGGTTAAAAAAAAAATGGATTAACTGTCATGGCCCAGTGTTTACAATCTAAGACCCCGTTTAACTCTGTCTGAAAAAAGTTCAGGTAACACTGCAGAGCAAAAAAAAGTATTCAATTTTGGTAACATAACATTTTCCCAAAGTTCTTCATCATAGAAAATTGTTTCAAATTCTAGACCTTTATTTGTCCATACAATAAAGTGACACCACTTTCTTTGTGTAATTGCCATTTCCCCTTGGACCTGGTAATAATATGCATGGTTTTTCTTTAGTCGTAACTTCTTATTTTCATCTAAATAACAGAAAAAATTGTCACTTAAGGCTGCTTCTTTTGGATGCACATCTTTAAAGCTGTACGGACACTTCACTTCAATTACACCATGGTAAGGGTTGCAATGCGGACAGTACACTAGTCCATCAGGGCTTGCACCTAGGTGGGGGAGTGCTTCCCTAACAACTAATCCAGTCTCCTGATATGTGAGGGGTGGGTGCAACTCCCTCGCCTTCAGTAGATAGCTGTCTATAGCAACTTTCTCGTGCTCTCTTCCCCATTCAACCGCTGTATTAGTGAAGGTTGGACAGTATCCAAGAATATATTTCAATAAATTATCTGGTAATGTTTCTGATTTTCTACGAACAATTTTACCAAAGTCTGAGGCAGTTAGGCGTCCATGTCTTGCTTCTTTCCATTTTGGGTTGATGCTTTGACCTATTGTCATTTCATTTATGATTTCACACTCTTCTGCAGAAATGTAAAGAGACTCAAAATATTGCATAAAATGTTGTTGACAATTTTCTGAAAACAAATCAACATTGTCTTTGTAACAAAAAGATATTTGATGAAGTTCAGGTATTGCTCTTTCAAAAACTGGTGCAGTTTGTATTTTTGAGAAGTTTTTAAGCCACCCAGCCATTGGATTAATTTTTTCCAATTTTTCTTTAAATTCTTGAACAGATGGTAAGGTTAGGTCTGCACTTTTATCACTGACACTGTAAGAAGCTTGAGCACTGTTGTGTTTTTCTGTCTTTACTTTCTTAAAATTCATATCTTGAGCCTTTTGGGGGGAAAGATTTCTACTGCGTGGTTTAATCCACCCGCATGCTTTGGATGTTGGAGCAATTTTACCAGTGTGCTTTTTATCTGTAATATCCACTATTCCGTATAGCAATGCTGCAATATGGTTGCAAGCTCCCCCTTCTCTAAAAGTAAATAAAAGAATTTTCTTTATGAAGAGAAATAATTAAAATATGATTTACATGTGCACAATTGCATAGTAAATTTCATCCTTTATGAAAAATATAATGAAAGTTTTTGTTATTATATGCTCAGTGTCATGTCAAATTAAAAAAAAATGCTTGTAAACACTAATTTATAATTAAATGTTTTACTGAATCAACAAATATAAATAAACCATGAGATACTTTTATAGGATATACCATGCAGTCATGGTTTATGCACACTCCTCAGAAAACTCGAAATTTTACTTTTATTAGTTTTACTTACCCTGCAACACAATTGCATTCCGCTGTGTGGACTCTACCAGTGACTTTTGACAAGCACACCCAGGTTCTGTATGCTGGTTTCTTGTTTTTATCTTTGGTAGGAATTGATGGTAAACAGTTACATTTTACAATGCAATGTGAAGAGTCTTGCGAGACTAGATTAAGTTCGATATTCTGAACGTGACCTTCATCATAAAAAATTCTGGCTTTTAATTGACGCCTTGCAGACTGTTGGTTTGAATCAAAGGTACGTTTACTTAACACAAGATAGTTGTAAACTTCGTTTTCCGTTAGGTCAGGGAAATGCTCACAGTCCGTTACCCAACCTTCTGTTAGATGCGATGGAACCGGTAAGTTTTCACCGAGCGGCGTGATTATTCTATCCTTTAGCGATACTACCAAATTGTCGCTAGGCCTATCGTTGTTCAGATCCAATCCCAATTCCTTCGCTCCCCTAGCTCTTCGTACAAGTTCCGGTTTATTTCCAAAAGTTGGTTGCCGACACTTTTTAAAAAATTCAATCAGTTGTTTTTTTGTCATTTTATCAAAAGACTCCATATTCTGTTTTTTGTATACACGTACACTGAATGGCGCCAGCAACTTTACCTACCGGAAGTAAGTACCTCCAATATTGGAGAGTCAAATAGGGGAAGTAACTAGGTTATCGAAAGAGGCTATAAGAGTGCAGTTATCTCTGGATTTTTATATATACCTATAGCAAGCGGAAATATTTTATTAAAAAATTATGGAATTCCCTGTATATCTGTCACCAACATGTAAAGTCTAATCAGTAATGCAATCAACCCTACCTGTTTTGCAGTATAAATTTTCCTCCAAAACAGGAGCAAGTATTCAGCGATCTAGGTTTGGAAACATGGGGAAATCCCTTTATGAGGCAACGTTTTGCACTTTTGCATCACATATAGGTTGCATTAATTATTCATTCGCTTAATTAAATCAATACAATTTTGGTGACTAGATTGGAGAGGGGATATGGAAGAGGGGGTCGGGACAATTTTAATTGGCATTAAACAGGCCAAGCGCTTACGAAGAAATGCTGTAAGAGTTATTCCTCTTTACCACTTTAGGAAAAAAGGGGGGGGGGGGGGGGTAAAGCATTGTACAAATGTACCAACATAGCCAAGTCCATACATGTGTATTTACTTATTAGAAATTTGGTCATCGGCATAAAACTAAGTTCTACACGTTAGATGCGGAGGGGGTCTAAGTAGTTAAAAACAATTTTGTGATTGTTCGCCCCTTACAATCATGGAAGAAGAATGGCACCTATTGTCATTTTATTCTGATCATCTAATTTCCTAGATCTAAAGAGATAACAGTGAATTTTTAAATTGTACATTATCAAATTCTGTTTTATTTAAATATCTTTGTCTCTCTTTGAGAAAAATGAAATTATTTCGTAACATTCATTTCTAAAATTCTTACTTTGATTCATTCTTTAAACAAACAAAAATTAATCTGATTAAAAATGGAAATATACAGCATTCCTGGGTATCTCCCTATAGTTCTTCTACCACTATTAATACGTTCGTCAATTCATCACCCTTTATGGGAGCTGCGTAAAATGCAGATATTTCTCATTGATTAAAAGTAATTAACTGTAACTTTAATCATATTGAATAAAAGATAGCAAATGGTATAATATTAATAATAATACATGTTCATTTTTAACTTTATATAATATGATCCTATAATATATGTACATAATATATTAATTGATAATCAATTTAATTGAAGGATTTCGCCATTTGTCATTCACAGGAGAAGTTGAATCACTAGATTTTTATTTTTAGCTAAGACCATGGATCACGCCAAGAATTCTGGATTTTCCAAATTGTGATTACTATGACGCAGATCACTCGCTATTTTTTTGTCCGTTGCGGTTCCGTGGTTTTGTGTATTGCAGTGCAATGAACACTTGTATATACATTGTATTTACTTAATTTTTCCTTTTTCACTGGAGGTCAACCAGCTGATTATTTATACAAACAATTTCATTTTTCACAGCTCAAACCAACCGAAAAATATCTTCAATCCATTGTCAGATTGTAATACTGAGTATATTACATGTACATGTAGGCCTATATGTATCAATACGCAATAACAATATGGCATAGAAAAAATTTCCAGGGATGCCCCCCCCCCCTATATTCGGCTTGTGAAATAAAACTATTACAATATCACAATAAGATACGACTAATTGTTTTTGTACCTGCACAAATCTCTACTGACGACTTATCAATTGACAATCTGAAATTTTTTCATTGTCCATTTAAAAAATGTATGCTGAAGGTTTTTTTTGAATGATTGGCAAAATTATGTAAAAGTGAAACATAACCTGTTTTTATTATTTTATTTGAACATATTTTATTATGCCTCACCTAATTTCTACTAGATTCGCCGACGATTTACATATAAATGTATAGCCATGGTGAAAAGGTTAATAATTTTTCCTTCGATGCCGTGATCACAAGGAAATTTATAAATTTTCAGCCCAAAAGAAACAAGAGGCCCTCAGGCCTTAACGGTCACCTGGGTTCCATATCCCTCAGATTGACATGTCGGAGAGTCTTATGGTTGCATTTTCAGCTTCATATTGAAGTCTCAAACCTAATCTGAGACTTCTCTGACCATTACCCTGCTTTTATTGTTTGATGTTTGAAAAATATTTACAGTGTATTCATAAAAGAGTGCAATTCAGAACTGCTGCAGATAAATGAGACTGTTTTAGCATTTTAAAAACAATAACATTAATTTTGGATTTTTTTTTTACAAATGTGAACTAATGATAATCTATCATTTCATTGAAGAATAGAATTTTCAAATTTTAAGCAAATGTCTACAGAACTGCAAAGAGCTACACTTATTTTTATCATCCTTTACGTTGAGGAAAAGGTAGTGACCTTGACCTGACCTTTATGCGAAATCAAAAAGGTCAAAGTTGATTAAATTGACATAATCATTTGGTTATATGATCCATTTGACTGTGTCAAAATTTCATGAATTTCTTATTATAAGAATTATTTTTGATAACGATAAGACTCCTTCCTTAGGTAAAAATACATGGCTATATTTATTAGCCATGGTGAAAAAGTTAATAATTTTTCCTTCGATGCCGTGATCACAAGGAAATTTATAAATTTTCAGCCCAAAAGAAAGTATATTTATCCCCCACCCCTCCACCCCCACCCCAATAAAAAGATAAATTTTGCCCTATAGCCTGGACAGTGAATTTCACAATTTAAAACCAGGACGTTGTATGAAAATACCAGTAATAACAATACACAACTTTATCTCCCATGACTGCATGTGATAGTACAGAAAAAAATAATGAAATCCAATATATTTTCACTATATGGCCATATTGGAAACGCCATAGGGTCCGGACGTCAATTGAAGGGACCATGAATTTTACGATTTAGGTAGAACACTTCATGGACATCATAACCTTGCATTTAGTTTTACTCAAATATATATGGGAATAGAAATGGAGATTGTTTTAAGATTTACCATGATTTTACTATATGGCCATATCCGCCCCCCTCCACCCTATGGACTAAACCCCTGACCCAGGGACCATGAATTTCACAATTTTGGTAGAGGGATTCGTGTACATCATAATCATGCATTTAATTTTTCCACTCATGTGTGGGAGTAGATAAGAAGATTTTTGATTTTTGTTGTTGTTGTTTTGCTTATTTGGCCCCACCTATAGCGCCCTGGGGATGGTAGAGCCATGAAATTCACAATTTCGATTCCTCTTACCATAGAGATGCTTCACACCAAAAATTGTAACAATTTGCCAAGAAGTTTTAAGAAGTAAAAAATATGAAATTGTTAACGAGGGACTCACGTCGCACGACGGACGACGACAAACGAAGACCAATTGTGATAGGTCACCTGAGTGACTCGGGTGACCTAAAAAGTTCAATTCTTTGTTGGCTTTGCTGAAATTTGCTAAAATTAAATGAAGAATGTACATGTGTAATGGATAACATCTCCTTTTTATTACAAATTAAGCCTGCCGAACTTCGCTTCTGTTGCTTCCTACACATGCATACCTGAGGTTCACTGGCGCAGACTTATGATTGGTTTGCGATTGTTCAAATTAAAAAGCATTTAATATTTTTGTTTTGAATATCATTTTTCCTCCATCAAATGAATCATTGTACAAATAATATGATTTACCTAAGTATATACATGTATATATACTAGTTCATAAAACTTGGAAATTCTTCAAATTTTTACCAAAAGACGACATAAAAGCAATTAACAATATTTGGTGATTTAATAACCAATAAAAATTAACGTCAACAACATCAAACAATGTTACACACATACATACAAATCTAGACTATACTTGAGTCAATCCACAACAAAATACATATCAGTAATGGTGTGGATAGAAGACCGCCATTTTTGTTCAGGACTCGGTCTTCCGGAATATTGTTAACTTTGATAAATAAATTAAACATATATGTAAGTCCTGAGTAAGCCACGTACAAAATCTGCGATCCACCTTCCAAACAAATTCGTCGTACAAAAATGATATTACATATAAAATAAAGTTTTCGTAAAATCGCTGCCATTTTATACAGTATAAATACCATATATAGTAAGCCATTTGATTGAAATCAATTTCTAAGTTTCATTGTAAACTTGGCAAGTAAAACACAGTTGTAGCATGACAATGAAAGAGTATAGCCTGATATATAGAAATATCAACATGATACATTTAATACCATGTTTAGCTAAACCCTTCACATGATCAGATCTGAAAACAAACGTTAAATGTACGTCAGTTCTAAACCACAAACAATTTTTCACCTTCTTGCAGTTGCTGGTTATTTGTCAGCCAGTCAGTTTTTGCTCTTTTCGCCAATCTTCTATATCGCTCCTACAAAAATGTCGGAGCCAAGACCTCCGGTCACAAAGACTGATAAACAAAAAGTGTCTCTTCTTCGGTACCGCACTTGTGTCTCTCGGGGCACCTATGTCATCTTGAAGAAACAGAAGAATCGTTGGTCAGCCTGTTTTGACTACAAGTTACTTAAGAACAACTTATACAGATGATGTTCTTGTCAGAACCGGAAGTGACATCATGAGCCGAGTCTGGACATCTTGGGACACACCTGACTATGTATTTTAAGAAGTTCCATTAGATGTTCGCGTTCCTCTCGTAACTTTTGCACCTCTTCTTGTAATTTCTCCTGCTTTTCTTCTAATTTCATTGTCTCCTGTAAAACAAGTTTTTACAATAAATATAGAAATATTATATAGTACAGAGAGCGACATTTATTTGAAAGCTTGAGGATAAAAAGTCCTCTTCAAAACATACTTCCTTTTAGATTTTACCTTCAATACCATATAAAATTACCCATTTTCAGTAATGTGTACATGTATGTCTTTGCCCATTAAACATTCCAACAGGTGGTATCCGTATACGTAGATTAACTCACCTCTTCAAGCGTGTCCGCCAGTTTCCTCTTCTTGCTTCGGCATTTCTGTGCTGCCATCTTGTTCTTCTCTCTTTTGACCCGCCTGCGTTCTTCCTCCTCCTCAGTTAACTGCAATCAGAGAAACACCAATATATACCCACCTATCGACTCAAAAGATGTTCTTGATGTATAGCAACATCAATATTGATCGACAAGGTTCATTGTTATTGTACTTACTCTCTCGGGAGACGGTTCCTTGAACTCTATCCGGATTTCCTCTTTGCCTTCGGCTCTTCTCCTGTTTTTGATTTTTTGTTTGATTTCTTGCTTCAGTAGAGGACTTAAGTCAATATCCAATTCTGTCTTTGAAACCTCCTCCGCAAAAAAGGCTTGAGAGGAGTCAAGATCATCATAGGTGAACTGGGAGCTGACGGAGTCGTCTAAATGCTGGAATCCGTCGGAACTGTCGTACACAGAGGAGGGGCTCTGGCTACTTCCGGCTATCGACTCAATCACAGGATCTGTACACACGGTAAGAGTGCAATGTCAGTACACTGAACATTAACAAACCCAACCGCTAAATACATACAAACTGTATAGCTTTATTTAATGTATGTGTGTGTGTGTGTGTGTGTGTGTGATAGTGTGATAGAGAGAGAGAGAGAGAGAGAGAGAGAGAGAGAGAGAGAGAGGTGTGTACACACCTTCTATGGCCTGTTGGAGCGTAATCTCGTGGGGTACCTCTACGACGGCAGACACACTGTCGTTGAGGAAGTCGGCATCAGTGTACAGGGTGGCGGGCAGATCCGCGCGCAGCTGCTGAGAGTCGTCAGTCTGACCGTAGGGCGGGGTCAGGTCGTCCATAACGTGTGACTGGGAGAACACAGGGATCGTGTTGTCTTCGATGAGGCGAGGTTTGGTGAAGGCTTGACCCTCCTCCGATAAAAAATGTCCGATGTCCACTCCGTGTTCCAAAAACAGGTCCAGGATATCGACTTTGTCGCGTTTAACCATGTCTTCTGTAAAATAATGATTTTTTTCTTTAAAAATAAAGTTTTAACATTACATGAAATCAAACTCTGAAATAAATCAATCAATTGAAAATTTACCGTGAATTTTTAAAGTTATACATTATTTTACTGCACTAAATAAAATCTTGCATCCAAAATGTACTGTGAATTTGAAACTCACGGATAACCTCTATACACGTTCCTGTATATAGTACGGTCTATAATCCTTAAACTGTTATTTGTTTACATTTAATGATCTATTTGTTTACATTCATATATCCTACTTCAATAAATACTTCAATAAATGCTTATACCGAGGTAAAAAAAAAGGGCACAAATCTTACCAGTGTAACAAATTTTTTAACATGAATTCCAATTCAACACAAACTAGAAAACCTCGTGTTTGCACTGTCAGTAAAATATTTCGCGTAGATTGTGAAATACTTTGTTATTGAGCGAACGTATGCTCGACGTCCGGAAACATAGAAATAATATCAACACTGCAAGCGGCGTGCTTTAAATACCCGGACCATGTTGTTTTCTATTTATAGACAGTCATATGACAGCGCTTAAATACGTCACACTGTTCCCTAATTAGAATATGTATATAAACTATATGGCTATCGCGGGGCGCACCAGTCTTAAAGGGGGTCCCGATCTGAATAATCAAGAAATGAATAATTTGTATTATTTTGAGATTATGACTTCAGTGTTTTTATAAATGACCTTGAAAGGCCAGAACTTTGTGAGTTTAGATTGACTAAGCTTCTTCCTATATGTCGGCTTTGTACACGTGTAGTTTGTGTACATATGGATCGCGCCACGCTGGAAGAAGTGACTCAGAATCACGAGCAAACTTACTCACTTTGTTGAATGACAGACCGACCGGCTTCTTCTTACGGCCAATAATCAGGACTGTCAACACAAACAGAACAAAACAACACGACCCCTAAACCTTGGGGGGGGGGGGGGGGGCTAGACGGTTTTTATCTTTTTTTTTTTTTATCATGCACGTGGATATTCGATCAAATTAATAATTTTCATTTCAAAAATTTCTACCACGATGAAAATACTTCTATAAACATGATATCATTTTGTAATGTTTTTTTTTTACAGTAATTATCAAGCTTTATTTAAAACATGAAATAAATTAAACAGAAATATATTTTATAAGTGGAATGGATAATAATTATAAATTAAATGTGATTGAAGTATTTTATTCAAATGTATGTATATATAGAACAACATGCAAGCAATACGCCTATATATATATATATATATATATATATATATATATATATATATATATATATATATATATATATATATATATATATATATATATATATATATATATATATATATATATATTCTTTACTATAGACAATATTTTGCCAAATATTACGACATAATTTGCGAGGTGTTAATGTTGAATATTTGAATTTAAATAATTTCATTGTGAAGGCATATGTAAGATTGTGTATATATATGATGACTGGCATTCTCTCAATGAAATAATACACAGGTAGACAGAGGTGATCTCACTCGACAGCCAATCAGAATCATTGTTGTGGCAAGCCCAAGTGTAACAATTGATAAGAATAGATTTCTGGTTTTTCCGTGGTTTGACATACATTTGCATGAAAAAGCAAGGCTCCCAAAGGGTAATTTAAATTAAAATTATCTGTACAATAGGGGGCTTTAAAGGAAAGACAAATACGTGGATATTACAAACAACAATTAAAAACAGATAACTGTATTAAAACTGTTTTTTCCTTATCAGCTATGCTAACGGATAAATTGTAGTTCAATCGTAAATCGATCATGACTTTATTTTCCGGTGACCATGTTCATTACGGAAAAAACTACACACCGTGCACACC
This sequence comes from Magallana angulata, assembly GCF_025612915.1. Taxonomy (NCBI): domain Eukaryota; kingdom Metazoa; phylum Mollusca; class Bivalvia; order Ostreida; family Ostreidae; genus Magallana; species Magallana angulata. The sequence continues at coordinate 49,062,034 of NC_069113.1, forward strand.
CACATTGCGTAATACTATTGTGAATCGGGCTCGATTTCACTCCCAACAAAACAAAGCGTAACAGTGTAATGTGCCTGCATTCTTGTCTATACGTAACTGATTAATTATTTTTTTTTACCAATAATGTATTTAAATATTTCATTCACGTTGTATGGTTGCCTTGAAAACCTATATATATGTAAAATGTTAAGATTTGTTGTTAAAGTTTAAGGCCTCGTTCCGTGCTATGTAAAATTTAAAACAAACTTAAGCTACAATGTAAAACAGGAGTCTCTCATTTATCTCTTTATAAATGGGCCTTCCCAGTAAATACAAGAACACGTTAGCGTCCGAGGAATCTCGAGCGAGTTGGAAAGTTTTCAAGTGAATTTTAAAATTTTGTCTACCTTGCACGTAAATTTAAAGATCGAAATTTGCACACGCAGTTTTTGGTGATCAAATAAAAATAAAGTAAAAAAACTGACCATCGGCGTTCAGTATACACTGAGATCTCGCACCAATGCGTTGTGTGGTGCGTCTGACTGTCTGTGTGTACTTTTATCGTTATAGAACCTGTACGTATATGTTGTATGGCAAGTGGTTTTAAAGACCTCTACACTTACATATATCCCTGATTGTTTTATATAATTGGTTATCTCATACATGATACTTCAACAAGCGAACCTATTCTCTAACACTTTAAGTGTAATGCAATTCAACGAAGTGCATAACAAATCACTGTTGATAGTACTACTTAGTACATGTACTGGCATCAATAGACAGCATTTGAGTTTACAGTTTCAACATTAACAATTGACTATTTTTACATAAAGAAATAGATTATTAAAGTAAATTATATTTGCAAAATTTTGAGTAAACTTACCGATTAATCGAGCGCTGTGAGCGAAGCTTGACACTACGAGCATGTTGGTGAAATAATAACAATTGGTAGTGAAGAAACGTGGTGTATTTATTGCAAATTTATTTTCCCTTATTTGGCATGAAGAAAAAAAAATCAACAGGTCGTATCTCAAGCCAGGATAACAACTTACTATCAATATCTGCTATAATGCCTTAGTATGATCCTTTCTGTCTGATTTTACCATATAAGAACAGACAAGATTCCATATATGGACATATATAAAGGGTAAACGAAGTACCACGTGGTGAAACGAAGCGTAGAAATGACATTGACCGAGTTAACTCAAGCAGCGCTTACATAGCGATTATCGAGGGCAGTCAGGGTGCTGGTGATTATTAATTAGCCCTTGTGATAGTGTGATCGAAGACGCCGAGGTATTATCAGTGGAAACGAATTAAAGTACACAGCAAATTAAGACAAAGGAGAGATTGATTAAAGATTGGTGAATTAACAAAAAGATATGGAATGGAATGTGTTTGTATAATGTGTTATATAATGTATATAGTGTACACTCTTGTTTACTTTATCCTGTTTGATGTCATATACATGTGTATAGTATATGTGCATAGTCTCTCTGTTGTTTAAAGCAATACAAAATAATAATTTAAAAAATTGAATGAATTGAATTGATTTGAAATTGGTCATTATATACTGAAAAGAAAAGAAAATTTCATATTGATGAGAGAAATGGGTTAAGGGTGAGAAAAGGTCACCGCCGACTAGGCATTCTTGTTATGACGACTAGAATCGATGCATGTCAGTTCTAAGGATCGACCGGAGTGAACTAGTTACGTTGGAAAAACCCAAAAAACAAGATCTCGTGCAAGATTTTTTTCCCGATCACATGGCTTTATGGTATGTGCGCTCCTCATATATCAAGAGTTGATTCTTTTGTAGACCCCACACTTGGAAAACGGCGAATGTTGAATGACAGTGTTCATGAAATTTAATTCATTAATTAGTAAAAGAGTACCAGAATTCTTCCTCTCATATTCATTAATGAGCCTCCAAACAAATACTTATATGTATATACTCAAAACACAGCCGATCCCCTTAATTTGGAAAGGATAATGGCATAAATGCTTTATATATGTTTATAAATCTAATTTTTTTCCTTGCATATTAAATTCATCATAAAAAGTTACTTTCCTTGTGATTGGCCTCGATCAAAATTACACTCTTTCTAAATGATCAAATCAAACTTAGGGCGTGTGTCCTGAACCCACTCACGGAAAATTCACACTTATTCAATTCAAATATTAAAATTACCACAAAGTGGGCCTCGGAACTTCACCCACCCCCCACGAAGTTTTCCTGGGGATACCCCTTTTTGAAAACACATTCACGAATAATGATAAAAGCAGACCCTAGTACATGTAGAGAAAATTCCATTCAGGGAATGGTCGAAGGAAAATCTTGATGACTTTATATTTTGGATCAATATACACGTATTCAAAGGTCTTTAAATACTCCAATACAGGCACTGTGTAGAGTGATCTTTCTTAATGCGTGCATGCACATGCAAAATGGCAGCGAAAAGATCAATTTAAATTGGCAAGAAATTCCCCCCCCCTTCGATTGGGCGGTTACATTGTTCTACGTATACATATGTAATTTACATTTCTAGAATTCTGTCAAGGACTCAAGTTTTGACTTGTTCTAGCCACGATCAACGTTTACATGCACGAGCTGATCAAACCGTGCAGAAAGAGTAGAACTAACTTAATGTTTCCATAGCACTCGAACCAAAATTGATTCAGAATTGTAGAAAATTCACCCAAATGTTTGAATTACAGAATTTTTAAGAAAAGCTTTGGATAAGAAATATATCTAAATAAACTTCCAAACGCTCTAAGCGTAATTTTTATTAAATTTAGAACCTGTAATCATAAATTACCGATTGAAACTGTAACGTTGAATAACATGAAAAGATGTTTTAAAAATTGTTAGTTATGAAATAGAAACACAATGGGTGACGAATACCATTATGTTATGGAATGTTAGGCATTTTCTTTAGTCTGCAACAAATTAATTGGTGGAAAATACTCAATACAATACAAATGTTAACACTTATAGATTTGGGAATCTTATGAATACCATAGATATTAATTTATAGAAGTAGTTGTTCATAATTGTAGAAAATAAATTAGCTCGATTTATTTGATTTTCAGCTCAGCCCTCCCCAACACACATTTTTTTTATTGCTTGTCAAGATTTTTAATAAGTCAAGCCCCCCCCCCCCCCCAACTTTTAATTTGCTTCCGACGCCACTGTATTATATAGTAAATTATATGATATTATAGGGAACACTAACAACATACACATTGATCATCCTAAACTATATGTTAAAAAGTAATATCAACAAGATGTTAATACGAATTTTTAGACAACTGGATTAGGATCTGCGGAGTTAATAACTAGTGTACTCTACATCCCTTTCCATGTGATATACTTGTATACATGGATTGCATTCTTAAAGGTGTCTGCCTGATAAACAAGAACTGGTGAAATATTAGTATCGATGCACCTCCACCCCCAGCCCCATCATGCGCACAAAATGCGAGACAGAGTAGCAGACTTCATACTGTTTGTGTAACTATAGTACTAGTCGACACAGAAGTTGAATAATGCGAGTTAGATCATAAAAGTGGGGTCATGATTACGATGCCTTGCCCCACCCCATATCAATTTGGTGAAAATATATTTGCACAGTTCATAACGAATAATTTAATGCTATGTAAGCTTTTGTTAATTAAGTACGGGTTTGTGGTTATATTGTAACAAGCATATTATGCATTCGGTTAATGTGGGGTTAATGGGTTTGAAGTAATACATGTACATTCACTGTGCGAAGTAAATACCTTCCGGATATTTCTGTATTTTCCTAAGTTTTGGAAGAAAATTTGTTATATCTTCATTAATACACTCCAAAATGTAATTTTGATTTGTATTTTCCTAAAGAAATTGAAATAAATAATAAAAAAAAAATCACACTGCAGGTCGCATATATAAATATATAATTTATGTCTCTTGCTTGAAAACACTGACAAAATTAAATGCTTTTTAAAATGTCTTGATATAACATTGTTAATTACAAATTTCAATCGTCATTTTATGACAAAATATCATTTTTTGACAAACTGAAATTTTGATTTAAGTCTAAAATTGCTTTATGGTCCTGAGGCCATACTTATTAAGATTAATATTATTTAAAGTAGGAAAATGTACCAAAATTAAATTATAACGTAGAATTAAACTGGTGATATCAAATTAATTAAGGACGTTGGATCCTGCGATCAAAAGTCTTTCAGTGTTTTTCGAAAGTATTTTTTTTAACATTTACACACGTAGCTAAACCAAAATTAAAAACAAAATTTTGGGGTCTATATGCTTCTTTCGGTGCTACGGTGTATTTAATATACACATGTAACCTTTCTGCAATGACAGTGTAGATTCCACATAAAACGCTTTTTCCTCTATAATTTTTCATCGAAATGAACCATGGTATCGAATACAAATTGACATTGTTTAAAATTCATAAAATTTTTAAAATTATCTTAAAGAAAAAGTTTGCAATTTTTTCACATAATTAATATTTTGACCTTTTTGGACTGAAAAAACAACAACACTATTTTTATTCATAAATAATTCAACATGCAATGGAATTATTTAAAAGTATCAAACTTTTTCTAAAATTATGACAGACTTGTCAAAAGAAACTTACAAATTCAGAAAATAAAACCAAAAGTATGGGTCTATATTGTTAATTTTGAGATATGGCATGAAATAAGCTAATTTTAGGGGAAAATTTGACCTCATATTTTTCTTGACTTTTATGAAATATCAGTTAAATATCCCACTATATGTCGATAGAAATATTGAAATATTGTTAAAATATGTTTTTTGAAACAACACGAAGATATCACAATGCATAAACTATCTGGAAATTTGGTCTGCACTGAAAATAAGAAAGCTAAAATTACTGTTCTCTAAAACAACTGAGTTATGAAAAATAATCATTTTCTTCTTAAAAACCTTCCGCCACAAAATACAGTCCCTCACTAAACTCTGTAAATATGTAATTTTTCTTTAACTATTTCATTCAATATAGTTCAATATAGTTCATTTGGAATTGTAAATAAAAGAATTTACAAGTAGAGTTCATATATGACACAAAATTTCCAGACTAGAGGTGACCCAAAATGGCTACCCAAAATCAGAGGATTGAACCTCTTGAAGCTCAAAAATCAGGATTACAATACCAGTTTAGTCTATGAAAATTTCATGAAATTGATTATTGAAAAATATATTGTTGAAATAAATTTTGTTTTAACAACTTAGGTTATGCTTGACACTAATAGTAATGATTTTGAGACTTACAATAGATATAACTTCTGTTTTTTGCTTAATGAATGGTTATACATGTACATGTATATTATAGACATATTACTACGCACTTTTAATAGAAAAGAATTACTGTTAATCCTACTTTATCTATTTTATGAGATATCAATAATGAAATGACTATTTTAATCATTTCTATTCTAAAGACTCGCAGTTGTTCCGAATAATAATTCTATGGATATAGACTTTGTATCGTAAAAATATTTTTTAAAATGTATGCAAATAAATAAATAATGTTTAGAACACTGCACTAGTTCTTAATTTGTATCTTATTAGTTTTATCCATTTAAGAATTTTAGATTCTTGGTCATCCAGTGTTGTATATACATTTTTGATGATACAAAAATTACAATTTTGTGAACAGGAAATTCTATATGCTTTAAGAATTTTCTTAATCAAAAAATACTTTTTAAAGATTTAACTCAATAATTGATGCTTTTAATCAATTCGTTGCTTTTATCAAAATGATAAAAATAGGACAAGCGTTTACCATAAAGAAAAATTACAACGTTATTAAGGAATGAAAAAAAATAAGCTTAAGCAATTACAAGCATAAAGCTGCATTCAACTTAAATTCAACTTATTCACTTATCTAATATTCTGCAACCAGCCATGAAAATAGAGCAAACAACTGCAAATAACAATATAGTGATCTAGCTGCAGCGCTTGATACCTGTGATGCTTGGCTCGGGGAGAGGTGGGTACAGCTCGTGGAGAGGGATGTCCATGTCTGCAGGAATGTGATGAATAACCATTTTGTTCAGTGCCCTGGATTGTGACCAACTATGTAGGTGTAAAGGCTTTGAATTTTGGAATTTCCAGATTTACGACAATGAAGTCTTGTATGGCATAGTGTGAAACGTAGATTAGCAGACGGGTCGCTATTATGCAATCTAATTTATTCAATAATGTGTTCAGCGTACGCAATTTAAATATTAACAATGCACATAAATTGCTTTGGGGAGATGACAAACTTAGTTATACTGTGAATGATCACTTGTTTTTTTTAGTTCACATTTTTATAAAAAAAAAATTCCAAAAGATTTAGATGACGTTATTGCATTTGTATCAAAACGTGCTAACTGAAACCTTATTATAAACTATTTTGAATCTTTTTATACAGATAAGTATGAAAAACTTTATGGAGCATAGATTCACTCTATAAAAGAAAACCTATTGAAGTTCATACTTCCTGACAGTATTTAGAGGTACGCCAGATTAAATTAATATATCCTAAGAATTGAACATATCAAAGAGTTACAAATCGATGTAATGCTAAATAAACAATGTTTTTAATTATTTCAAATAAAAATCAGATTTGTTGACATTTTAATTTTTTCAGTATCTTATCCATCCTTATATAAGCATTTTACACGCCTTATCCATCCATCTTCTTTATATATTAATATAACAATCTGAAACAAGCGTGAAATATTTTTGTCAATACAAAAATGATATGCATCTAAAGCTGGATAAAGTTAAACTCAAAACTGTTCCATTATTCCCATATCGTCCCCCTAAAAGTCGTCTTCGTTTGTTCCAAACCGTTTTTCCATTATGCCATTCAGTAAAGAAATACAGTATATAGCAATGGAAGACTGAAGAACCCGAAGTCACGTGATCAAATTATCAATGAAAATTAAAAGGACACAGGTCGTTGGCCTATAAGGGTGAACCTTCATATGAAAAAATAAAAACGAGGTGTAGGTGCTCTTATTACACGTTGAATTGACCTCCCAGGAACGTATAGGTAAAAGGGTAATTATGTAAACCCTACCTGATTTTTAAACAGGAAAACCCCATCTTGACTTTGCCTATGATAATCGTATGAATGTATCAATGTTGATTTATTTGTGCATATGCAGTGATACATGGCGACAGAGACACCGGCAAATTTTGAGTATGATTTAAATTGGCACAACCACGTAACTGTTATATCTGAAAAATGTCTTGTACAACACTATGTGTATTCTAACCGACACTGCCCTATACAGACTCATGTCCATACTGGCAGGTTTTACATTTGCATTTACATCTTAGTTTTAATTCTGACTGCAACACTCTTCAATTCAGCTTCCTTCCTTTTTGACTGTGTCACTGTCTTATACAACACAGAGTCCATTTTGTCTTTAATTTGAGCCTCTCGAATTCAAAACGTGTCTGCATTGACTGTGACAGTGATTAATATAATTGTCATGTTCATAAATGTTGTAATTACACCCACCGTTATCATGTTGTAAATTTTTATGTTACACCCAGCCAGTAAATTTCAAATTCACAACATGACACAGTAACACGTGTCCTCCACTTCTGCCTAAAACAACAACGTCAAATATGCTCAGACGGTGTGTTCCCGTTTTGCACATGTTTGATAATTGGGTATAGAACAATAGGTGTGATTTGTGTTGTGATAGCAATTATAGTCTGCTTTCGGTCAAAGATTTTACCTGGATATCTATCCGTCTTTTATCAGTGCCTTAACGATAAAACAAGAAGAATACTGATATTTTGTTGTGTTTTAGGTCTAATAACTAAATAAATAACTATCACCATTTTTTGGATAAAATAAAGATAATGATATATTTAAAAAGTCTGATTAAAAATAATGATTAGATTAGATGAATTGACTTTTACATTTTTGTCCATTTACCTTAAATATAAAACCAAACGAATTAGGAAAAATTGCTGGTCCAAAGCCAGTTGGAAGCTGATTCAATGGATAATGGGAAAACTACATAAACAGTCATATGGGGTACTCCGTGTCTCTATTTACAATTGAGTTGCAAATTACGTAAAATGCATGTTTATAACTGATTGTTTGGTATCAACAGAAAGAATATTATGAAAGAAAACAGATCTTTATCACAAAATATTTCAATGTTTCAAGTAGCGACCTTGACATCACCGCTTTAGTATATGGCGGGTCACTTTCTAGTTTTTCAAATCAGAGGTTAAATACATAAAAAATCTGACAAATTTTTTTTTTAATATTGATGCGATATACCTCAAACTGAAAGAGGTAGAAAATGCATCAATTTGTGAAATAATCTTTACAGTTTTTGAAGCATGCATGTAAAATTGCATATTTATCATCATACAGTTTGCCTATTTTCTTCGATTATTCAAGAGATAACACAACATAAATGAAAAATATTTAGCAGCGTTTTCAGTAGACACATTTCTTCCATTTATGTCAGCAAACGCAATAATTAAATATTAACATATGATATTTTCTCTTCAAACTTTTAGCATGTACATGTACTTCCTATAGGCAGTAAGTTAAACAAAGGCGCTACATATTCAACATTTTCGCAATAATCTTTCTTGTTTAAAAAAATCATGAAATTGTTCATGAACGAATTGATGTTTGAAATCAAATTCATGAATATGGATGTCAATTATTATGTAAATGTGCTTTTATGCAAGTTATAATGTAACATAAAATACATGTAAATTTCAATTGCGAGTAGATATGTTTATTTATTTTATTGTCAATTGCCCTCGTAGGAATTGTGATATAGACTATAGCAATTAAGCAATTATCTCACCTGGTCAAATTCCCGTTTCGCACACATTTTTTTGATACCTAATTTTCAAATGTGTGCAAAACGGGAACAAACCGCTCAGACATTGTGCAATAAAATATTTTGCTTATTCTGACTGTGACATTGTTATAACCGATATTCTGCCTAACATTGTCTAAAATAACATGGTGCCCATTTGACTGTGACACTGTCCAATGCAAAGACCTGTCTATTCTGACCTCAACTGTCTAATATAACAATGTGTTCATTATTACTGTGATACTGTCCAATACAACTTGCCCACTCTCATTTGGGAAATACAAACGATGCGTTAATTCTGACCCGTACATTGATTTGTACAACAGTGAACCTATTCTAACATATAACATCGTTGTTTTACTGTTATTAGTCACTGCCTAATGCAATATCTTATTCATTTCGATCGTTAAATTGTGTGATATAACAACATGTCTATTCTGCACATGACACTGTCTAATTTAACAACATGTCATTCTGACTTTTATGAGAATGTCTTTTAACAACGTTTCTAATTGGGCAAAGTGTTATGACAGCGTTTCCATTTTGTTTGTAATTTGATCTGACTTTGACCTTTCCATTCTTACTTGTCTATTTTGTAATATTTTTTTATCCCGCTCAACCTACAGCATGTTCATTATGTCACAATTATGTACATATTTAAATCTGACACAAATAGGTACCTATCACATATATATTTAAGACCTTAATCTTAAAAACCCTAAAAGCAATCAAATTATTCTGAAATTCCATCGAGAAAACAAAGCCTAAAAAGATAATTTTTCATTATTTTAATAATAATAATTGTTTGAATACGAGGCTCGGATCGCCAAATTAATATCAAATAATTTTTTTGTTTTCATTTATTTTATAATTTTTTTTTTTGTTTAAATAAGGCAATTCAAGTTTTTTTTATTAGGAAAAAGAACATACGGTAAATAATCTAAATATCTTGATAAATAGAACTCGAAACATAAAGTTGATTTATGTTTGAATTTAAACATTTAAAAAAAAAAACTTTAAAAAGTAACGAGAGAGCATTGTAATGATGACCACCTCAAAGGACCTCGCTTAATAAAGGAATTTAGGGGACTTCGCTTGGCCCTAATACTAACTTTGAAATTTAGTTCTAGAGCATTGCACATCCTGTATCAATTATATACGTACAGCATTAGGTAAACAGAGTAAAATGAAGAAAACATACATGGACAAGAAATTTACTATGACCTTGACCTATCCATATAGAGATTTGGTTCAAGGTTACTGTACACCCGTATCAACAAGCAACTTGAAAGTAAAGTCTATGCAAGATCGGGTCAAATGGAGACATATGAATTTTATGTGTTTTCATCTTGTTAACGCAGAATTTCAAAAAAGAAGTGAAATTCTAACATTGACTTTGCAGAAGATGTCATTTTGTGATCGAATTTACATAAATAAAACCATTTTTTCTTTTCATCAAAAAAATTCGCAGCCTTCGTGTATGATACGGGTAAGTGATACCAGTTTTTGCCTGGAGGGAAATCACAGTATCTTTAATTACGAGAATGATCATCAATGATTAAATAAAACGTCAAGGAAGAAGCAAACAAAAGTACAAATATTCATATGACATGTTCGTATCTTGTTAACATAGAAATTATATGAAATGCATGTATGAAAGTAAACAATGGCTACATTTTTTAAATCGCTCTTTCTTGGTTTTTTTTATACTAAATCTTAATTTCATGTTTTGTTTAATAAGCATATTTTGCATTAAAATTCTCAAGTTATGGATTAATGTAATAAAGTATCGTTTTAACCCAATTTGTATTCAGATACAAATAATGTGTTCGCAGGCTCTTTGTATACCAAATATTGACACCTAAAGGTCGATGTAGATATTACATGATTATGATAAAGTGAACCTTGATAGTCTTTGTTTACATCGCTGCAACTGCCCCTGCATTGTACGATGCGATTCACAGACGACCTAAACATGACGGTCTGTGTTTGTACACATACATGACATGACCCATTTACCTGTCCTGTATGCAGTCGAGTCATACCGTATTTGATAACTGGGTGAGTAAGATGGGGACACCTGAGTCAGCCAGCACGATACAGACACACATGACTTTAAATCGAGGCTACGGACAGTACGTGGAAATGACAGGTACGCGTGAAATATGATACTTAGTTTTTAACACCAGCGCACCTATCGGGTTTTGCCGGTTGTACAGATTGCACAATTACAAAAATGTTATACGAGGCTAAGAAAACAAAAAAATTTATCAAAAGCTTAACACATCTGCACATTCAAGCACTAAATATAACTTTTCAAAGAGGGGTGGGCGGGGGACAAACTTTCCACCCAAATCCTGGCAGACAGAAGAATGTAAAGAAAATGAATTGCATCGCCAAACATTAGTTTTCCAGGGCCTTTATAATATTTCTACAGTAAGTACATGCATATCACTTTTTTCTTTACTTATTTTTTTCTTAATCCTTACAGTGAGGGCTCTTATCCGTTTATTGAAAATGTGTCGACCAAAGAAAATGGGGGGGGGGGGGGATGTATGGGAGTCATTTCTCCACCTTTCCAAGGGTATTACGTAGCAGAGGTTAAACCCAGCATTTGTTAATTCCATTTTTCAGAAAATAAAAAAAACTTTTATTTTGTATAATTAAAAAAAATCTTTATCAGCTACACGAATCAAAATCTGATTTAAAAATAATAAAGATGATTAATTTACTATATTTCAGGGAAATTGGAGGAAGAAACATGTTTAATTTTGAAATGGATAAAAAAATTGTAACTGTAAAGATGCATTTCCGTTATCTAATTTCTCATATTGCCGTATTTTCATGATTTCCAATGCAACGTTTAAAAACCATTCGCCGGAGAAATAAAAATGACATTCAATGATGAATGTACATCTCGATTTATTTCACACAACTTTTTTTATATATATAATTATGTTGAATTATACGGAAAATTCAAAGAAATTGATTGTTAACGCAAAAAATGTTCGAAATAGGACTACAGGACACACAAAAAATAAAACTTATAAAGGTGTCCTTCAATGGTAGCCAAAAAAAAAGATTGGTGACAACCGTGTCATTTCAGTATAAATACAGAAATTACGCATTCCTCTGCCCACGAGAGACCGAATTTCAAAAATTTCCGCAGATACATACATTCAGCACATCTATATATAAACACCTCAATTACTCCCTTGGCTCTCGTTCAATGTACTCGAAATTCTTCTAGAATGTTGTGAACCTTTAGACTGATTTAAATGGTATAATCTCTCTTTCGTCGATCAACATATAAGTCACTAGGCTTGGAAATGAACTGAATACAGGAAACGGTTTTCTGAAGGTACTCTCAAAATATGTTGCCAAAAATTGAAAAATTAACCAAAGAGATCAAATTCAAATTAAAGCATTCTTTTGTGTATATTTAAACAGTAAAAATGTTTAGAAAAACGGAATGCAAAATTTTTATTAAAATTAAAAGACAAAACATAGAAAAAACAGTGAACATTTACATATATCTACCGAGTATGATTCCCTCTATTTCTTACAAAAACTTATATAGTTCATAGCTCTATAGAAACTGACAGGAATGAAGTCTACACGTCCCGTTTATCGATTGGTTGAAACCTACAGCGAGCTAAGAAAAATCACGAACTGCCCGAAATGACCATGATGATGTTGTTCCCAAAGGAGACGATATGTCTGGGTTTTTTAGCTAACGTACTGATGTGCATTAACAGTAATTTCACTTACTTTCTACAATCAACCTTTTAAATATAAAAGTATAAACAATAAAATGCTTTCTTTAATGATTCATGCGCGCGGGTTATGAAGGTAGCAACATTGCAGAAAAAATACATAACCCGCTAACGTGGGTTTTGTATAATTATTCCTTCAAAGTCGTCACCTTCATATCCCGCATGAATTAATACAGAAAGAATTTTATTGTTTAACTATATACATTCGAATACACTGCTCTGGTGTATTTAGCACAATTATACGGTTTTGGAGAGCAGTTTAAATAACCTAATGATAAAGGTTTCAATATTTGTGAGTAAAGAATGGAATGAAATATGCTATTCAAACTTTGACATCCGTTGGGATGAAAAAGTTTAAATTTGTACAGAATTCATTTACTGGGCATACATCAGAAAAAACAAGAAGTCCTATCTATTGTTACAAAAACCACTAGCGAACAAGTTTGCCGACTACCCGAGAAAACAAATGGGGAAGCCGGAATTCGATTTCTGTAATTAAACAAAATTAGAAAACATTACATCAAAGAATATGCACATTCATATACAATGTACGTGTATTTACACACCCTTATTGTTATTACGTAATATGTTCCTTTTCACGACAACGGGACCGGCCAGGAAAAACCAGAAATGATAGATCTATTACTAAAAGTTCTTGAACCCAGGTGAAAAAAAATTTACAGGGAGAAAAAACCCACATTTAAAGCAAAGTCTATTTGATTATATTTAAATTTCAAATTGTCTGTCTAATATAGAATAAAAACTTTGATATTAAATCTAGTTGCAGATCTGACAATTCTATTCTTATTTTAGAATTATTGTAACTTCTTCGAAAAGGGGAGGGGGCTTTGGAAATTTTATAATAGTTTATTGACTGACTTAATTTTATTTACAAAATAAAGGAAATTACAGACAGAGTGAAGAGTCAGTATGAATACAATGATATTCATTCATGTTTCAGTAAGGATATAGATGACAGTATATTCCTAAAGGTGCTTCTTTTGGAAATAAGGGGTCTTTCAATCTCACATTCATCTTATAAGGAAAAGGAAAGAGAGAAGTTTAAAGTCTCCCTAATCAGGGAAACATCCTTAGAATTAAATCTTGAAAATTTATGATCAGGATCAAGATGGATAGAAGAATGAGAAAGAAAAAAGCAACAAAATACCTTTAAGATTTAGAGTCTCAGAATTTTGTGAACAGAACTATCAAAAGAGTTGAACTTGAAGAAAGGGAAATCATGCTAACATTGAATATTAAACATATTGAATAATGTAAAAGAATTATATGAAAAACTATATACATGTGCTGATTCAAATTTAATAAATATTAACCTTAAAGAAATTATAAACGTATTACTAAAACGGAACCAGATATCTGGTTTATTAGAAGCTGAGCTCTCTGAGAAAGAAGTTCTTGAGGCTCAAAAAACATAAAAATTAACAAATCATTAGGCAGTGATAGTTTTACGATTGAATTTTATAAATTCTTTTGAAAGGATCTAAAGCTATTCATCTTGTATTTTTTATGAAAAAGGAGCTCCTTGTATCTCAGAGATAAGGGATTATTGCATGTTAACCAAACGGTGACAACCAAGACAGTATTTAAAAAAATGGAGACCCAACACTGTTCTGAATATTCTTTGTAACCTTTTATCGGGTTTATTAGCTATCGAAGTTAGTCTATATTAGATTATGTTCTATCTGATACTCAAAGGGAGATATTGTGGATAAAATACTAGAATTATACATTATTTATATACAAGGTCTTTTAGTTCTCATTGACTTTGAGAATGCCATTGCCTCTGTTTCATGGTCCTTAATATATAAAGCTTCAGGAAATTATGGATTTGGAAATAGTATAATAGATTAGATAAAGATTCTCAAACAAGATTTTAAGGCGTTTGTTTTACAATGCGCCTTCCTGTCAGAACAGTTCAAAATCAAAAGATGATGTAGACATCGGGTCCCAGTAGCCCATACTTATTTTTTATATGTGCAAAAATTCTAGCTATTCTCATAAAACAAAACATGGATATAGGTATAATTATCAATAGCAATGAACATAATATTTTTCGGTATGCAGATGATACCTCACTCATCTTAGAAGACTCACTAAATCACATTTTGCATCTCCTGATAATTTAGACTTTTTCACGTCTTTCACGTTTGAAATTAAACAGCTCTAAAACAAAAAAATGTATGGATAAAGTTTTAAAAAAAATCTATCAACGTCATTACTTTTATCAAAAGTTTTGTTGTTAGGTTACTATCAATGTTCCTTTTAAGTAAATATCTATATACAGAACCTCTTTGAAACATGTTAATACATTAGAATATGAAACTTATAGTTTCTTTAAGCATTCACCATTTTGTGGCGAAAACAAAAAATAAAATCATTTATTACTGACCAATCAGAACTTTTCTTTCGATCCACTTTAATCAAACCGAGTGTAACCCATTCGGCAATGTCCTACGCACAAAAATGTAGTTCCAATTTAAAGAGAACATAAAATGTACAGCATGTTATTTGGTCAGTGACGGTTTGCATCTGACATATTTAAACATCACATGATAATCTTTATCTTTGTAAATTGTAATGGAAAATTGCTGAGCTGCGGAATATATTGTTTTACAGTATAATCTTAGGACATTTTACAGTAATAAGATTGTTGCGGTGATATATTAAGAGCGTGAACACCAGTTAATCTTGGTTGGGAATTTTAATATCTGACCCTCCTACGATTTTTTGAATTTTAAGAATATTTAAATGCTATTCAAATGGATTGGGTAACAGGAATATCTCCAAAATCAAGTAGTAGAGTTATTAGATATTTCTATAGTTTTACTAGTTTCAACAGATATATTACTGTGTACATAAAGCAAGGCATAATAAAATTATAAATAGGTATCTTAACTTTTACAATACATAAATTAAAAAGACAATTTGTTGGTTAACCTACATTTTCATTTACACTCACAGACATACAAACATAAGAATGAAGTTTTCACGATCCAACCCCTTTGAAAAGAACAGTAACAAAAAAAGTACTAAATAAATAAGTAAATGTATGATAATTAAATATATTTAAGCAGTGTTAACTATAAAGAATAAAAAACGCTTATAAGATGTAATATCACTGTGAAGATATATCGGATTTCCTTTTTACAATTTAAGTTTTATAAACATAAAGAATAAAGTTGATATGAAAAGATACACCAATGTCATTAAGTTGCTTAATAATTTCATCTTTTTGTTAAGTGTATCTTAGACATTCGAGAAAAAATTCATATTTCCTTTAGAATCAGACCCAGATTGTTAACATCGACTCTCATCAACTTAGAAATCCTTAACTAGGTGAGAATTTTAAAATAATCAATAGCTTTAATCCGTATTTGGCATTGTATTTTTTTCTATTGTCAAAATGGTACAAGTTTTTGAAAGTTTCCGGTAAATTTCTTTTTTTTTAGTTTTGACTAAAAGATGGATACAGGATTTTTAATTCATGCATTAAAATCATTCCATGATCTAATTATAAACGGATCAAAGCATTTGTAATAAGTAGTCTGACAAAGTGGCAAACAGGAAAAATTGCCCGGCATTATACCATTAGATCTTAAATTATATGCTTGTTCAGTTGGGAAATATGGTTGAATGAATTCTAACAAGTTTTGAAGAGCAAAACCATTAATAAGTTTGTAGAATTAAATACTTGATGTTTATTCCTTCGAGATTGTAAGGGTTCCCAACCAAGTTCACTATATAAGATGCTTTATAGAAGAATTAACTCTCAGTCCTGTTATATTCTGACTGCGTCAATTTGTACCTTTTTAAGCAAATCAGAGTTTTCCCTTGGACATTTGCCTCACACATCACCATATTCCGATAAAGGTCTGATAAAATCCAAATATATTTTAACATGTTTTTTTCTATCAATTGTATGCCTAAACAATCTTAATATATTTAACCTTTTTCATGCCTTTTCATAAATACCACTAATATGATCGGATCAACAAGCTCAGCCTGTACTTAGTTATACGGAATACATGACTTTTTTTATTGTTTATGTATGTTTATTGTATTTACTGTATCACTGTGTGTGTTTGTGTGTGTGTGTATTTCTTTTAAGTGTATATGCATACTAAGATTTGTTTTCCCTTAATTAAACTGAAATGTCACACTTTCATTGGGTAATGACTGCCTTATATATGTGTTTGTTCGTTGAGAATTAATATTTGGTAATATGGACATCTTTGGCCGACGCTTCGCCTACTCATTGCGATATTTCATATTATTTAATTCAGAAATCGCATGTCGTAGGTTCTTAATATATTTGGAGTAGATGCCCTTTGAAATCCTTTAAAATAGAAGTAGTTGCCCCTTGAATATTGTCGCCACATTGTTGTGTTTAGAGCAGAACAAAATGGCAGCGTCGAAATTTGCTCGTCTCTGCAGAAGAAAGAGAGAAAACGTTTAAAGTTGAATAACAAAACATTGTAAGTAAACATGGGTGAAGTGAAGATTTTCAAACAGTATTTGAAAGGTGAGATTGATAATTTTGAAGAAGTTAAATTGGACGAGAAGGCATCATGTACATGGCTTGGCGTATATCATCGGTTTTTATGAATGGATGTGTCACTTTATAGTCCCCGGAAAAACAAAACATTTATTAGATTTAGCTTCGCTTCACCATCTATGAGATTGATCAACCAGATATACTTTTATAGTCAGTCAGTAACAAACCTTACAAATAATATTAAATCTATACTATATATTTTTTTTTTTTAATTTAACTCTATTAACCTACCTTGCCAAAATAAAAAAAATATAATAATAAACAACAATTTTTTTTAAAATTGAAATTTCTTTGAAAACAGGTTTTACAAAAAATGAAATGCATCAGCATGTGAGTATATTTTCAGTGTCTTTTTTACTATCCTAATATATTATAGTGTATAAGCACTTAACGCAGCTAATTCTGTGTTCTTCACAGCCTAATTAAAATAAAATTGTTCAAACCCTCGTTTATCATTTTCTCATTGTTCGTTATATAGTTCTAAGTTCAGATAAGGCTCGAAATGAAAACGTGACTTCATACGTTATAAGGTTTTACTATAATATTTAGAAACTTTTCGAAAAAATTTATTTTAAATGAAGTTTTTTTTTACTGTTAATGTAATTGATGGGCTTTCTAAAACATACTATTGAAATACATGTACTTTCACTAAACCATTCCCACTATGTGCTATTAAGTGTATTTTAACGCATCACTGTTGTGTAAGTTGTAGTCTTTGAAATATCGTTAAATATACAGTAAAAACTACTACTTACTAATATTAAAAATATTCTGAACAGAGATAAAGATATAAAAAGTAATAAAAAAGAAAAGAAAAAAGTAAATGTCCTATTCATGAATTTACATCTGGTTTTGCAATAAGATCTAAACATTTAAGAACATTTGGTCTAGAAAAAACAAACATATTCCAGGTGTATAACAAATAACAACATTCAATAATGTAATGAAAGTGGTTGGCTCAATGCCTCTGTTTACAAAATGTGCATTGTGAAAACCTTTTACTGAGTGGTATACCTGCCATTTTTTTTTTCAAAATTGACAGACGTGATTTAAGGTACGATATTCGATATATATTTTAACAATTTATTGACATTACTCTTAAATACATTTTCACATACAATGAGAATTTGAAAATCTTAAAAATGTAAAAACGAGAAAGGTATAATAATTGAAAGTTTGGAATTGTTGTTTTAAATTTATTTATCCTCCACAATTTGTGATGATTTTATTGATCTACCATTTGTTTATTTTTTCAAAACAGATCTTTAAATCAATAATATGAACGCATCGAAACAATGTTGCTACTTTTTTAAAAATTGACTTTTGATTTCTTTTGAAGGTAACATGAAGCTTACAAGATGTTTTCATATATGTATCACACAAAGAACTAAATAAAATTGATAATATGGAATTCACATGACCAGGATTATAATTTTTATATTGACACACATGCAAGCGAACAGTGCTTCTTTCAGTGTGGCTTTGTTTAGAAGTGAGAAATCTAACAGCTGTCAACAAAAGCAGAAAGGTTAATTAATTGTTTTACTTTCAAAGGGAACTATAAATTAAATGAAATGTGCTGAGCAGATTGTGTGATGTTAAATAGCGACGACTGTCTTTGTGAATTTCCAGTATTTCAATTAAACAGATTATGTATGATAATTAGATGCAACAAAACGACACATTTCTAAAGATATGCGCGTAGTTTACAGTAAACTTGTAATAAACACCACATCGCTTTATATTACTGTCATGGGAATTAGCATTTCTTTGTCTTATTGTAATATTAGTTTTTTATACATAAATTTCCACTTTTTACCATATATATATATATATATATATATATATATATATATATATAAATATATATATATATATATATATATATATATATAGGATAGGGCTAATTATGTTTTAATTAAAACTGGTGCCTAATTCCACTGTACATTATTGCAAGAAATTATGTTCAAATCAATCAAATAAACACATATTGTATACTGTAAACGTATTACATTTGGCTGCGTATTCTATTTAGCGTTTTTGGCGGAACACGGCGTCCGCTAAATCAAGTACAATTCCAAATGTAAAATACATAAGTAGATAAATAGGTGTATATATATATATATATATATATATATATATATATATATATATATATATATATATATATATATATATATATATATATATATATATATGATAAAAGAAAAAAAGCAACACCAACTGCAAAACATAAGCGCTTTCATTGTTAAAAATCTTCAGACGTTTTACAGTCGTTAAAACTATGAAGTAATTGAGTGTTGCTTTTTTTCTTTTATTACATTTTTACCGGACACTGAGAAAATACTTTTGTATTATATATATATATATATATATATATATATATATATATATATATATATATATATATATATATATATATATATATATAATCTGGTATCAAAACACTATAAATTAACTTTCTTCGGTCAGGTACTGGTTTCAGTATAAAAGTTCATAATCCAATTTGTTTTATTTTACTTATAGAATATTAATTATTCATTTTCATGCGATTCAAAACGCCTTACTTGTCGACACTCCCCCTCCCCCCCCCCCCAAAAAAAAATTACATTCAGAAATGCAGTCATCAATGTCATTGTAAAATGGGAGATAACTTCATTCCGTCCAATATATAAAAGAAACAGGATTTATCATTCTTTGTGACGTGAATTAATGTTTTGATGGTAAAAAAAAAATTGTTATTTTTGTTCAAATTCTTCCCAAATATTATTGCTGAATTTTTTCTCCTCTATGTTTCAAATGTTTTTGAAGATTTTGTCCATAGACCTCAATATATAACATACTTTTTGTACTTTTTATGAAATATAAAACGTCAACCTTGGTCTTCATGAAATGCTTCTTTATATAATTTTAAATGCATTTATGAACAGGAAAATCTTAAGCTGGTTTCTTAATAGCAACCTTATAGAATGTTTTGTATTTTCTCAGATAGAATGAAAATAATACACCAAAATGTTAAGAAGAATTCACTAATAGTGAAATCATATCTCAGAAAAAAAACATCAACCTTGTTAACAACTAATTTTTATATAATGATGATAAAAGATACTTCTCATATTTTCTACAGAATTCTTTACAAAAAGTGATCAATTAAAAGGAATTTCGTTTTGTCCATTGAAAATAAGAAATGCCAATATTATGTTGTTATCTGATTATTTGTATTCAACTTTGTATTTTAACAATATTTCTACGGTGAAAAATGTGTACCATCATGAAAGTTATCAAGCTGGAAGCCGCAAAAAAGTAACGCACCTTGTCAAAGAAGAATTGATATGACTAATATTGTTTCATAATGACGTATAGATATACCGTATATACCTGATGTGTACATTTATAACGGGTCGGTGGCAAGTTACATGTAAGTAACACAAATCATGATACAAAAGAAGTTCATTTTACAATCTACAATATTTCAGTTTATTTTTAAGTTTTTGTGTTTAACTTGGTTACACCCATTCTATATTTTAATAAATGTAGAATGATGACATTCATATACTTAAAATATTGCCAAAATTTCGGTTTAATGCAACATAAATTTATCAAACTTTATCTAGAATATCATAAAGTATTCAGAATAAAAAATATTAAAACGTTGGAAATAACACGAATTGCATTTATAATATAAAATTATATTGCACTATTTTCAATCTTGATTCGAACTGCTTTATTTGAATTGCTCCTTACAATGCCCTTTTTTACTTGTCATAAATCATATGATTTCATTTTTATATGGAATAGGAACATTCGTGTAATATCAAAGATTTACTTTTGTTTGTAAAATGATATTCGTATTTTATTGAGAAACCAAATGGATTGGTAACAGTCAAAACCTATGTAAATATAAAACGGTTCCCCAAATTGAATACAGTTCCCTACTTACCTTGAAGCTAGATAGACTATTATTAAACTAAATTTACATTTGATGAATAGTATTTACACCCAGTATGAAACACTCTGGAAAGTAAGGTATGACCTGCTATGACTGCCAACGTTTTATGAAAAAATAAATTTGGAAGACACGCAAAAGCTTGTTTGTTCCATTATATACATTATATACATTTTTTGCACCAGTCTCAGATGGAATTCTAAAACATTTCAGTATGCCATATGATAAACCATTGCCATAAAGTATATAACTTTTGTTGTAAGTGTGTATCTCCAGAAAGATGAGATATTTACCTTACACAATCAATATAAATCTTGCAAATATAAACTTGTAAGAAAGAAAAAGAAATCCCAAAGAACATTGAAAAAATCCTGTAGGCTGTTTTAAAATTTCTGAATGAATGAATGGATTTTATTTCATTTTTTATTTTATGGAAATAAAAATATTTCTAAAGAATCTAAAATTGATTAATCATTTAAACAGGAAATGTTCCTCTTTGAAAGTTAGTTTTGTAACCGGATACCAATAACCTATAGAATTTCTTTTCTTCAAATCACGCCATTAATTGAATTCCTACAAATATTTATATATTCGGTAAAATATATCCCTATAAACAATTATTTTCAGTGGAATAATAATTTTAAAGATAAAAATCTTACCTGTCTGGTAAGATAAAGCATTGTGAGCCACTACATGTAATATCATTACAAAATTTATAGCATAATATAACATTTACATGTACATCACATCCTCTCATCCCTATAGCCAACATGAAATATTTATACAGAAAGGGAAACGACTGCTTCCCTTTAAAGAAAATCATTTGAAAAACAGGATTTATCATTCTTTGAGAAATGAAATAAATCAGCTTATCATTTCATGCAGATATTTTAAAAAAAAATCTGCGTAGTTTTATACAAGGAAAGTTCATGCAATCTGAAGATATGATAAAATACTCAACCTTATTAATATAGTCTTATTATGACGTCAAAGAGTATGTGATAATGATGTGTAAAAATGTTATGTCTCTATTTCCTTACATGTATATGCATCATATACGTTATTCATAAGATGATACAAACTGTTTTATAGCGTATGGTATATATATATATATATATATATATATATATATATATATATATATATATTAAGTTTTACATAGACCTTTTTAAATACCTGTAATTGACAGAGAATACAGAAATAAAGTAATTAGTTAACATTGAAATGCAATTTAGAAATCAAAGTACTGAAGTACTGACGAGAGTTGATTTTATCGATTATTATTTATCTGAAAATCAACGATATGCTAGTTTGCTTGGCAAGTAGTTTATAATCTCTATTTGAATTACGCACATTTTTATAATATGGATTCTCGCACTTTTCCGACAAGTATTTCGAGAAAACCTCTTATGAATCATGTTGTGTGTTATTAAAAAATAGAAATGATTTTATCAAACTATGTATCGGTATTCGAAATATTTCAAAAAGTGTATGGATCCAACCAATAATGAACTCTAGTCTCGTTCAACCAGATGCTCGGCTGTCTCCGTTGATCTCCGACAAGTAAAAGTACCAGGTCACGTGATTTATTGATGATGCGACCTCTAAATATAGACTGACTCTCTGCTTGTCGGAGATGTACGGAGACAGCCGATGGTTGAACGAGACAAAATTGAACTCTGGCGTAGGAATACATACGACTGCAAAAACTTCTAAATTGTTCGTACTATTTAAAATCTTACTATTTTTTAAGGTATTTATAAATAAGTTTTCTTTAAAAACAATGCTTCAGCGTACATAACATCGAATTTATCGATTATTTTCAAGAACTAATTCTTGTCAGCGGTGATGCTTTGTGCTTAGGTAGCAAGGGACGGTTTCGAATAAAGTACCCTCAATATTTTTGTAAAATTAAGAGTTGCTGTACTTGAAGGCTTATGAGTGTTGCTAAAATTCATTAAAATGATTTTTAATGACTATCATTAGTTAGGGGGGGGGTGTCTCTTGTTGAAAATGATATTCAATATGTAGGCCCCTTATGTTAGGTACATGAGAATCAGAAGTAAAATGCGAAACCTGTGGCTATGACTGTTGTGCTGACTTTACACAGTGAAATTGCAAGTTACAGACGGGAGGTAAAATAACACGAAAAGTAGGTGGATGGGACATTGTGAACTATACACCGGTAAGTTTCTGACATGTGATAATGCAACATGCACGCGGTACGGAAGGTCAACCCTCTGCAGGTAATTAGCTGGGGGGGGGGGGGGGTCTAAAAAGCTGAAAAATCATGAAAAATTAGCAAAATATGAAAGGGTCAAAATCTCATAAAAACCAGTATGTGGAGAATTTTACAGGTTTTGACTAGTAATTTTCTTCATAAATTGGTGATTGGCCTTATAAAGAGTGAATTAAAGGTATTTGTGCTAAATGGGAAATGAGGAAATTCTAGTTACAGAGTTCCGAAGACATTCATCCCTTGGCTATAATGAATTGTATAAAAAAAACTGTCCCCTGCCACCTTAGGTCCAAACACTGTTTCGGTTTGCCAGAGTAACTGCATAGGAGAGTTCATTAAAATCAACTCCCAAAAACTAGATTGCAGCTTTAATAGGCTCAATGATTGGGGATTAGTATGTAACACGTTTCTTCAAGCACATACTATATACTTATGTAAAAAGCATAGAAAAAAGGGCTGGTGAATCAACTTTTTATCTGTTCCATATGAATTTCTTGTGATTTTTAAGAGAAGTCATTTGACCACTCGGATTGCGTACACAAGAATTCTGAAGATGATATAAAAAGATGCTATCGTTTCGAATGTTTTCAATGTAGCTTTTTTTTAATCAGGTCTTTCAACAATCGGTTGGAATTCCCATGGGTACCAATTGCGCCCCATTGTTAGCACACCTATTTCTAAGTTTATAGGAAGCATAATTGATACAACTTTCAACATTCTAGATTGAAGTCATCATTTCATAAGTTCTACGGTCGATACAACGACCTTGTCAGCACATACAATCTTCTGCTGGTCGAGCGCTGTCTGACGTTTTTCATATTTGTTGTTAAGCCATTATTAATTACCATTTTTTTTTTCAGTTTTACCACTTACGCTAAGAGCATACGGCAGAAATGCTCAATATTTAAATAGTGCCTGTTTGGGAGGGTAAAAGTTGAAATTGACACCGCGAGAAAACCATTGTCAACCGACGCGACGCAATTTCAACTGTTAAAAAACTTTATGACGTCACCCATTGTATTTAGTCAACGTTTATTTTCACTATTCAACCAGCAGGTGTTGGATATATAAATATCCAACTGATAGGAGTTGGATATTTTTAATATCCAACCGTCAATCAGTTGGATATTCAAATATCCAACAGGGCATTAAACAAAGAAAACTGAAAAAAATGTTGTCTGACAGTTGAAACGTGTATTTCCAATATAAATCCAAATTTATAAAACAGAATTTTGTCATCCATAAATGCATATCCGATAAGCCACGAATAAATTTTTTGCAGAAATATCTCCTTTTCTTAATTTTGATAGATTCGGGATCACATATAAATCACTTTCATAAACTTTTAGACTTCCTCTTTGAACCTTGAACCATATCACTCCTTCTAATTAGTTTAACAATATAGGAAATATTGTCGCACTATGACTTCATAAGACTCCTATCAATTTTTTTTAGATAAATCATCGTCTGTTAATTGACGTCAAAATTCTGATTTTTCCTTTCTCCTTGCAAGTTTAAAATATCATGAATTCAAACGGTATCCACGTCTTTCCAGGAAGTGTGGATCTCTATTTATCCTACCAAACAGGCACTATTCATTTTATTATACTGAATGTCTTAATTTTAAAGAAAACTTTACTGCTTTAAGATAGGAATGACGTGAATTCTACGGCAAACCGTACTTGCATAATTTTCCCGCATGTAACAATTTGTTATGTTACCCATTGCTAAGTGCGTTGCTAACGCTGAGGGTAATAGAACGGATTACGAACTGCGTCTTAACCAATCAAATTTCAGTATTTGACATGAAAGTATAACAATCCTCAATGGCACCTGATCTTCTCTAATTTTTGTAGAGGTCCGTGTTTGCTCTGCTCCTGTTTTGTATTTTTTCTTTAGACGTTTGATTTTGGAACACTGTTCATTATCACCACATTTCATATGATTTTAATCTAGATCTACACAAGAAAAAAATATTGCATTGTCATATAAGCTTTTTATTTTAACCGGGTTTTCGAAGGGAAAGATCCGGTTATTGAATGATGAAAATTGCTGGCTGTAGGGCGGGCGGCTGCCAAAAGGGTACCATTTTTGTGTGGTGTTTTGTAGTGTTTATCGATTCAGGAAAATGGATTATGAATACTGTTCACACAAAAAAACCCGGTTTCTGTCACATTGACAGCTTTCCTCTTGTTCATAGAAATATACCATTTAAAACATAACATTTAAGCCTACTCTTTGTACGGGCACATTTTTTTTTTTTGCAAATTTTTTTTTATTGTCCCATCAATATCATTCTAAGTTTAATGCCAAGGTTGGGGAGCCATGGTATCATTAAACTAATTTTACAAATTGTCTTCCTATCACATATTGAAGAGACATTTTTAAACAAGTATACAGATAAAAACCCTGGCAGTAATAATGGCACAGTATAATGTATCTTAGATAGCAAATAAAAATAATTTCATAAACTATTCAATTTGAGCAAAAATCCCCCATCTCTTGGCAAAGTTGGAGCTATTACCATATTTGTCGTACTTATATTTTTCATTTTTTTTTGTAATACAAGACTTCATTTTTAGCACCTTCAAAATATGGTATTTGATTACAACATTTTTTGTATATGCATCTTTTAGTGATCATTAGAACAAGGTTAAAAATATTATGAAATATGCGATATCTACCGAAAATAACATCAATTACTGTAATGTCTATATCAACATTTAAGGTACTGTTTATCCAATCTACAAGTTTATTCCTTAATTCTTCAACATAAATACATTCCCAGAATAAGTGTGTCAAAGTTTCAACATGAGTATTACAAAAAGAACATTGTTCTGTATTAATGATTTTCATTTTGAATAGGAGGGAATTGGTAGCTAATACTCGATGAAGTATGCGATACTGGAACCATCTTAACTGAATGTCTCTTGTTAAACGAGAAACCAGGTGATAACATTTTTTCCACCAGTTTTGATCAACATAAAGATGAAATATCAATTACCACTTTTTTTCACTTTTTGGTTTGTTCCATTTTTTAACAATAAATTCATTGTATATATCCATTGAGCCTTTTTTGCTCTTGCATATTATTTTAAAAAAAAGACGGGTAAAAAGGCTAATTGTACATAATGTCATCAGAGTCAAAAGGTAAAATAAGTTTCCGTATACAGTTAGATAGTCCATAAAAGGTAGTAAATGGTACTGTAATACTATACAGTGTAATAAATTCTTCATAACTCATTATCTGGCCATTATGTTGATAGAGGTCCCTTATATAATATATACCTTTTTCAAACCAATGTTTGTAGAATATACATTTACCATTAATTTTAACATGTTCATTGTACCACAGTGGATTCTTAATTGACATTTCAGTATCAATACATTTTCTGAATTCATAAAATGCATACAGTACATCTTTCCAAAAGATATTGGTACATAGACAAGCAAGTTTCTTGGTATACATATTGCCAAATATTGCCAAATTAACAATCTTTGGAAAATAGCACTCTATAAAAGTCTTCCATGCTGATGAACAATTGGTTATAAATAATCTTCGAATCCAAGTAATTTTAAGGCTTTGCATAAAAGATTTAAGGCATAACATTTGTAGCCCACCATTTTCATAACTTTGAATAATGCAATTTTTAGATACTTTATGTGTTTTAGAATTCCATATATAATGCAATAAATTCCTTTCAATTTCAAGTATAATTTTACTTGGAGGATTGTGTATGCTAATCAAAAGGTGTGTTATTTTAGGAATGATTAGTGTTTTTACTACAGTTATTCTACCTGCTGTTGTCAATGACCTTCTCGACCATGAAGATATCATTCGCTTCATTTCCGGAAGTTTATTTGAATAGTGTAAGTCAATCATTGTATCATTATCCAAATCAACACAGTAAGTAATCCCTAAAACTGTAAAAGGCTCTTGTGACCATTTAATATTAAATTCTGGACCAAAAATTTCAACTTGTGCATTGTTCTTTAATTGACCAATTTTAATGCACTTATCAAAGTTTGGCCTCAGGCCCGAAAACGGGCACATTTGACGAATAGTTATCTTGCTTTACCTTCAAGTTATATAAAGATAAGAACCAAAACTAATCAGATAAACTTTAATATCCTAAAGAACAACAGTTTTCTCGTACGACATGCTAAATTGTCTATCCAATATGCTAAGAAGAATAGTCACTTGTTCAAAATTTATTTTTTCCGTTTATATTGTCTACAATGCTTCAGTAAGGCATTTCTAATAGTTCGTCAGAATTTGAGTGTCAGTCGTCAAGTTTTAAGCGAGAAATAGAGCTCACAGTTCTTTGTTATGTAAACAAAGCTCAGCTTTTTGTTTACATTTTGAATGTTGACAAAAAAGTCCAAGTTTAAACCTAATAGAAATGTGACAAACGCAAGGAACTGTTTATGTTCAAAACGAATTAACCGATACAAAAATCAGCTTCAAAAAGAACTTCTAACGGCATATCAAACCAATGTAAACATAAACATGACCCTACCTTGTTTACATAACAAAACCTGTGAGCCCTGTATCTTGCTTGTAACTCAATGACAGACACTCAAATTTTGGTTAATCATTAGAAATGCATTACTTAGCATTGTAAACGATGATAATAGAAAAATAGAATTTGACCAAAATAGTGACCATGCTCCTTTTAATGAATCTTCTTAAAATGTGTTGCTTTGATTTTTGTTTTTGTTCATTAAGTCTAAGCTGTAACTTGAATAACCAGTTGATTTATAGTTTGAAGACATGAAAGGCATGTATATTTTATAGATTTTTATTACTACCTTTAATATTTAGTTTGGGAGTTGTCTACCTTGGTCCATGATGGCCTAAGACCGTACTCATGTATATAAATATATAACCCTGATCATTATTCTCAAATGTACGTTTAATATTTAACGTACATTTGAGAATACTGATCAGGATTTATCATCTTCCAATTCAATTTTCTTTTCACGTTTTAACCTACCCCATTTTTAAATCATTCTAATTGAAACTGTTGTTCTTTTATTTATTTATTTTAGAGAACCCATTGTACGTATAGTTTTGCAACAGTTTGTATATTTTCCCTGTCATGCTTTAAACATCTTTATTTATATTTATAGCTATAGACTGAAAATGAAACTTAAGAGTTAGGAAAGTCGTTCATTCTTGCTTTGACACCTCGAAACTGTATCGTTTTAACACGTTTTTATTTAGAATGGCAAAGCATGCACATCAATAGTATCTCATTCATAAAAATGAATTAATTTCGTTCTCATATAATTATATGTTGTTTTTTTAAATTTTCAGTTATTTTAAAGGTACATAGAATTACAAATATTTATTTATGAAATGCAAACTCCATGACATATCTCATGAAATGTAAGCCAAAAAGTAATCAAATGCTGATGGTGTGATTTCCTGTATGTGTATCAAGTGTTCTCCTGTTGATACCGGAACCATTGAACACATCCTCCTTCTATACGATGTTACTTGTCTTCCCCTACAGAAATACTCCGAATGGTCAAATGACTTCTCTTAAAAATCATGAGAAAAACATATGGAACAGATAGATTAATTGATTCATCAGCCTTTTGTTTTCCCACAAGTTTTTCATAAGTATATAGTATGTATTTTAAGAAACTTGTTACATACTAATGCCCAATCATTAAGCCTATTATAGCTGCTTTATAGTTGTTTTCTGATTTGCATTTCATTATTTACTAGTTACTTTATTTCTGTATTCTCTGTAAATTACATGTATTTAAAAAAGGTGTATGTACAGGTAAAACGTAATATATATATATATATATATATATATATATATATATATATATATAGAAAATTGTGAAAATCCATAGTTTTTCTGGCAATGAAAATTACGTGTTTGTTAAAAAATACCATATGAAATAGTTGTAGTTAGCTGCAGTTGTTGAATCCTATTAATTATTTTTAACTTCCTTTCTTGGTGCTTCTATATAAGGAACTATGATCACAAATAACTGTAACAAATTTATTTTGAAATATTGTACAACGCAAGTCTTTTCATAAAACGAAATTCCAACAGTATAGATTTAAAGTCTTTATATTTATGACTTCTACTAACTAAATAAATATAAATTACGCAGTAAAAGATAATCATTTTATCATGTTTTTTCAACTATCTTCTCGCATTTATTATAAACTAAAATCGATTTTGGAGGAAACTTGATTTGAGACCTTTCACCGGTATCCTTTCCAGAACGGTTGATTGCCTCGTTCGATGGGTATACCAT
The DNA here is from genome assembly GCF_025612915.1 of Magallana angulata. Taxonomy (NCBI): domain Eukaryota; kingdom Metazoa; phylum Mollusca; class Bivalvia; order Ostreida; family Ostreidae; genus Magallana; species Magallana angulata. The sequence continues at coordinate 49,091,724 of NC_069113.1, forward strand.
TTGATAACGCAACTCAAATAATAATTTGCTGAGGCGAAGCACATTCATAAATGTTAAACCTGAAAGTTTTTGAAAGAACAAAGAACAAGAAGACCCCGTGATGGCATAGAGCGCTATTTACCATGTCCAAGTCTATCAAAAGTCGAGTAGTCATTTTTTTAAATTCAATATTGTTTAAAGAAATTAAAAAATGAGATATCTTTGAAGAAAAAATGCGGTTTTTTTTCACTCTTGTCAAAAATTTCTGTTTTAACAAACTTTATTATTAACTTGACCAGCAAGTTTTCCTTCTAATGGATGGGCCTCAATCTTATAGATCTAATAAGATATGTTATTGTATCCCCATATACATGTTTTCATCTTCATTTACTGAGTCTTGGATACGAATATCTGGGTTAATGATAAAAATTTAGAGCTTATAATTGTATTTTCCTATTCAACCTGACATACTGGGTCTTCGACAAAAGTAATCTTCAGTAAACAGTGAAAACCCTCCAAGCTTTCGCCATCCATTGCATTCATAGAGAACTAAAAAAGGGAAAACTAGTTTGTTAATAAATAGTATTTATTTATGTTTCTAAATCTTTTTTTAATACCAGAAATTTTATGTGCCAGCTACTGTCTACATTTTACATGAATACAGTTTTTAAAAAATCATATAACCGTGTATGAAAATATATGTACATCCTTATGTTAAAAAAAAAACCAACAGTAATTCTGAATATACATTATGTTTTAACTTGTTGTAATTTCCCTGCATTTTCCATATATTTTTTCATGCATATCATCGTAAAAGCTTCCCCTCTTGATGAAAATAAATTGTAAAGCAAAAAACAACGTATCAAAAATATAAATAACTAGACACGATCTCGTTGCGAGCAACGAGGAGGTCTTCCGTGCGATTTTTTGAAGGTAATATGACCTTGACTTTGATATTTGACCCTTTATCTCCTTATCGGGGCAACAAAAAAAATGGTGGTTGAATTTTGTTAGGGTCATCATTCTTAGCATTTTGATCTGTATTGATTTTCAAAATGATGCTTTTTAAAATATCTGTTCTGTTTGAGGTATGTTATCAAAGTTTTGTACTTCTGGCTCTTTAAAACCCATTAAAACCCCTTAATACGGAACACATGATAAAATAATTACAATATATTGTTAAATAAATGTGAGATGAACATTATTGCTTCCTAAACATATAACAAAATATTTTTCAGTAAAGTGCTATGGAAGAAAGACTTTAGAGCCCTTTTGGCTTCTAAAGATAAAAAAGATAGGTCTTTTGATATTAAATCTATTTAGTTCAACAGGTGTTTAGAAATTTTTTGCCATTTTTGAGCTATCAGGGATATGACGTTTTAGGGGCCGACCCCTGATCTCCTTATTGGGGCCAGATAACGAGATTTTTATGATTGAATATTGTTTAAAACATCATTCTAAGCATTTTTTATTCTATATTGCTTTTCAAAATATTTGTCCTTTTTGAGATATATTCGATCAAAGTTTTGGACTTTTGGCCCCTTAAAACCCTTAATTACGTAACGCATAATAAATTTTTTATAATGTATAGTTTTATAAGTGAAAGATGAACATTTTTGCTTCTTAAACATATTACAAAATATTTCTCAGTAAAGTGCTATGGAAGAAAGACTTTAGAGCCCTTTTGGCCCCTAAATTAAAGGGCCAGCCCTTTTTTCTTGGTATCATACGAAAGTTCCTATGATATTAAACATATTTTGTTCAACAAGTGTTTAGAAAATCTTTGCCGTTTTAGAGCTATCTGGGATAGGTCATTTTAGGGGCTGATCCCTAACCTCCTTATTGGGGCCAGATAACGAGATTTTAATGATTGAATATTGTTTAAAACATCATTCTAAGCATCTTTTATTCTATGTTGCTTTTCAAAATATTTGTCCTTTTTGAGATATATTCGATCAAAGTTTTGGACTTTTGGCCCCTTAAAACCCCTAATTACGTAACGCATAATAAAATTTTTATAATGTATAGTTTTATAAGTGAAAGATGAACATTTTTGCTTCTTAAACATATTACAAAATATTTCTCAGTAAAGTGCTATGGAAGAAAGACTTTAGAGCCCTTTTGGCCCCTAAATTAAATAGCCAGCCCTTTTTTCTTGGTATCATACGAAAGTTCCTTTGATATTAAACATTTTTTGTTCAACAACTGTTTAGAAAATCTTTGCCGTTTTAGAGCTATCTGGGATAGGACATTTTAGGGGCTGACCCCTAATCTCCTTATTGGGGCCAGATAACGAGATTTTTATGATTGAATATTGTTTAAAACATCATTCTAAGCATCTTTTATTCTAAGTTGCTTTTCAAAATATTTGTCCTTTTTGAGATATATTCGATCAAAGTTTTGGACTTTTGGCCCCTTGAAACCCCTAATTACGTAACGCATAATAAAATTTTTATAATGTATAGTTTTATTAGTGAAAGATGAACATTTTTGCTTCTTAAACATATTACAAAATATTTCTCAGTAAAGTGCTATGGAAGAAAGACTTTAGAGCCATTTTGGCCCCTAAATTGAAGTGCTAGCCCCTTTTTCTTGGCATCATACGAAAGTTCCTTTGATATTAAACATATTTTGTTCAACAAGTGTTTAGAAAATCTTTGCCGTTTTAGAGCTATCTGGGATAGGACATTTTAGGGGCTGACCCCTAATCTCCTTATTGGGGCCAGATAACGAGATTTTTATGATTGAATATTGTTTAAAACATCATTCTAAGCATCTTTTATTCTATGTTGCTTTTCAAAATATTTGTCCTTTTTGAGATATATTCGAACAAAGTTTTGGACTTTTGGCCCCTTAAAACCCCTAATTACGTAACGCATTATAAAATTTTTATAATGTATAGTTTAATAAGTAAAAGATGAACATTTTTGCTTCTTAAACATATTACAAAATATTTCTCAGTAAAGTGCTATGGAAGAAAGACTTTAGAGCCCTTTTGGCCCCTAATTTGAGGGACCAGCCCCTTTTTCTTGTTATCAAACGAAAGCTCTTGTAAATATAAATTTTATTTGCTCTATATATAATGTTAAAATATTTTCAGGAAAGGAGATAAAGAACGAAAACCATTAAAAATTACGTCGTTTTTTCAAACTCGATTTTCGGGTCCAGGCGAGCTTCGACGCCTTTGAAGCCAGACAACCATAAATGCCTTTAAACACATCTACAATCTTTTGTGTACAATCCCTGAAAATTTTAATTTAATATCTTTTTTCGTTTAGGAGGAGATAGCCAGACAAAATGACCCTCTAAAAATCACTAAAACGCCAATATCTCCCGAACGGAAATGACGTCATCAAAATAAAAAATTATATATAAGGTTTTTTTCAATATCTACAAGATCTGAAAATTTCACGGAAATCGGTCAAGTCGTTTTCAAGAAATCGCTTGTACAAAAATGCGTAAGAAAAAAAAAAAATAAAAGGGAAAAAGAAACAAAGCAATAACAATAAGGTCTTCCGTTGGAAACGGAAGACCTTAATTAAAAATCGTGCTAACATAATTTCCTTGTAATTCACGACCGTTAGTACATCTCTCCTCATCTTCCTACGAGATTCAACTTCTTCATATTATGATCCGGGATCCGGTGTTCGTTCACGTGCACTTAATAGAAATAAACAAAAATCTCTATCTTACGGATATTAAGGAGTGAAGGGGAAAATTAGTTGTCAAATCAAACTGAAGGTGGTTGAATTAGAAAATCCAACAAAAAATAAATCAAACTGAATATACTGGGTTATAGTTAAGTAACAGTAAACCTATTCTTATATACACCCACCATTTTATACAAAATTTACCACAGAGTCTGATCTATTTATTCAACCAAGTAAAAAAATATATCCTACAGAGACCAAATAATTAATTACAACCACATTGCATGATATTAGATTGTTTGTTAAAGAAAATTTTCTTTTTTGAATTTTATCAATTGTGTTCATTAATTCATTAACAGTCCATTAGAATTTTAGGATGTAAAAAACATTATTATACAAGTATTACATCAAAATATACTTTTTTATTATCAATTAATCTTTTTAATTTTCAACATTGGGTGCGATTTTATAGATAAATAAAACCACGAGAGATTTTTTTCAAAAGCTTAATATTCATTACAAAAGAATATTTTAACACATGATAATTTTCTGTGGGCTATTGGGCTATATGCTTAGCTAAATGATAAAAGTAAATGTAAATTTCTAAATTCATCCTTTCGTTTTTACAGTGCATTATTTCGAGAGCTCTTAACACAATTTGAATTCCATGAATCCATTGTATGTGTAATTGATACATTACAATTGTATTTTTTGCTATGCATTAAAAAAGCCAACACCATTTTATAAATTCAATATGAACTATATAGTTTGTTATTTAGATTATATTTATTTCTATTTTTAAAGTTTATTATTAACAAAATATCGCTTTTCAGTGTGTTCATCACAGGTCGTTTAAATTAAAATGTGCCATTTTTTGTTCATATTTCTTGGCAAACAAAACATGTCACATGTCTCCTTTACATAAAACATTGTGATTTGTAACATTAAATTAAAATTATGTATTAATATACACCTAATACAGTATTGTAAACATCGAGATTGACATTTAAAAGAATAGAAAGAATGAGTAGTGAATGTCCCTTTAAAGCCCTTTTTCATGTTATTATAAGATTACAGCTGGAATTCAAACGATATTGGTTTTGACGATAAAAATGTTTTCAGCATGCATCATCAGGATTTAAATTGTTGATAAAAGAATTCATTGTAATTTGAACATGCTGTAGTCCAAAAAAAAAAACTACTAATACTTTTTTTTCTTTAAAGAATGAAATTGACCTTGCAAATATATACCATACCTTACATACTATGATTTAGCAAAGCATTGTTGACTTCTATAAATATAAGCAGTCTAATTAATAACATGATACTTGATAATATACATGTCACTGCTCACGACATTTTTGTTGACAATTGCAATGGCATAACACATTCACACAGGTATGTTTTTCTAAAGTTATCCATCTGGTAAATATAAAATTATATACTTTTTTTATTCAAAGAATAAGAAATGTCCACTACATTCTTTCACAATAATAAATATCATGGTAGCAGAATATATCACATAATGGATATAGAATTGTGTTAATACATCTAGAAAGCATCCAAATATACAATGGATGAGACAACCTGGATCAGACCTGTAGACATTGTACCATTATTTGTCATTGTTTGTGATTGATTTGAGCATCTGTTGCTTGCGGTGATTATACTGATGTTCCTTTCGGTTGTCAATTCAATAAGTCAAAACTTAGGATAAAAGACTTTTCAAGATGAGAAAAAATCAGGAATTTGGTTAAAATTCGGTAAACCTAGGCCGACGAAAAAGTATTAGTTGATATTCCTGATTCAAGTACTGAAAATCAATTGTTTTGTTAGAATAAAAAAGAGGAAGCATGTCCATTTTTCATGACCTTTGCAAACATCGTCATATACCCACATGTCTCGATATAATCTGAATTTTTCCGTTCTTGTGAATAGTTAATGGTTAATTGGGTTAATTCTGACAAGACCATATATGAAGGATTTTGTGATTTTTGTTTTCATGTCCATAACAAATAAATATTTTTTGTTTTCTTTTTGGTAAAATAAAAAATTTAATATTCTTTAGAAATTAATGGTTTGGCCCACAGTCGGTAAGGATTGTGCATTGCAAAAAACAAATACATGTGCAACTATCTTGCAAACTTTGCATGCTTTTCCCTTCTCCATTATAGACTTATTATGCAATATTTCTGAAGTGTTATTTACAGAAACAAGTGCTATTCGACTGACCGACAGTTTTTATTTTACAATAAAGTGAATTCATTGACAGCTTTCAAAATTCCACTGCACAGTAGCTGCTGATCTAATAAAAATTCAGACGTGCATTTAAAAAGATAAAATGAAGAGACACAAATGTTTTAAAATGATTGGTGAAACCCCCCAAAAGAATACTTGAAATTCATCGTAAGTGTCACAAACATTATTGTACAATTATATAAGACTCTGGTTTCTTGGTATTGTGTTGACAATAAACATCCGCGATACTCCTTCTTGTGGTTTTACCTATTATTTAATTTTGCCCGACTGACCTCAAATTATGCATACATATTAGCGTGTCAGCAATTTTTTGAAAGACGATTCTGTTTTTAAAATAGATAGAGGTAAATTAAGATTGGATTTAATCTACACAAATAATGAATAAAAATTCAGTCAGTTTGTCATAAAACCATATGATCATCGGAATATTTTTATTACAATGAGTTATTAATGACATAACATAAAACAAATTTTGTTAAATAATGAACCATCAACAATGTAAACATATTTTTTATAACATGTCTGTCGAAAACACCACTAGATTGAATCCGTTTAATACCTTTGAAACCTGAGGCTTTTCAAATTTAAAGGTACTTTTAACTTTATTTTTTTTTAATTTGATTTATAAAATACAGTTTATTTCTAACTTAATTCTTTTCAATGTGTATCTGAGAGGCTGTAAATATATATTCCTAATCTTGTCATACTCTGTTTTTTTTGTCCATTTTTTTTTTATCGTTAAAGAGTCAATCAGATATTGGTTTATACATGTTATAAAATAACAAATGTATGACTCTATATCAGTTTTGGTTTCAAAAATCTTTAAACACGTGAGTAAATTTTTACCAACCGAGAAATTTCCTGGCCGTGACGGAGTATATTTTAAATATGAAACCATAACGTACAGATAACCGTGTAGCGATGTGATTAAATGGGTCAAACGTATATTCAAGCTTGGATTGGTACTTAGGTGGTGTTAAGAGGTTTCCATATTTTTTCAATATGGGAATAAAAATTGTTTCATCATGGCTTGTAGTGTAAACAATTACACACTTTAGAATTGTTACATAAAATTCAAAGAGGAGAGGTTACTTTGTAGATTGAGAAGTATCACTAAATAATTGAGTACAAAATGTTAAGTACACACTGGTGATTACAATTATAAACATGTATATACATGTAAGTAGCTACGATTTTAGTTTATCAAGTCTGTTCTAGGGTTGACAATGTTTGGTCACAATAAATTAGACGCCTTATATAAATGCTTACATGACAAATTTTGAAATACATTGTGGTATTTCCTGTAGGAAATCATTTTAAAACAAAACAAAGATTATACATTTCATATATTTCAAAATCAAAGAAATACTTAGTAGCATAACATGATGATGTTTGATTAGAGAATGCAAAAAATATTCACCATTGTTTTAATTTGCAAAGATATCGCCATTTCCTCTCTAAATATCGCGCTAATCAAGGACAGAGTGCTTGCAAATTGATATAAAAGCAAACGGAAGCTACTATATCAGCCCAAGTTCTTCAGAAACAGCTGTTCATGTACGATTTTTGCAGTCGTTGTTGTTTTTCCCATCATAGTCCGAGAAAACCGCAATAAGATTTCTTCTCACTTAATAGATGTTATCCTTGAATAAAGAAGATGGTCCAGTCGACCTTCAGATCAGCCTAAAAGCAATACTTTATTTTTCAAGCCAAAGAGGTCTTTTTCTTAGAAGGTTTAAGGGGGCTTGGGTTACAACAAGTTGCCTATCAGATCTACCTTGAATTAAACATGATTATTTTTTTAGCCATAAAGGAATTTTTTTGTAAAGAAGATTTTAAACATTTTAAAGTTGAAATTTGAATGTTTTCTTAAATTTTTATACAGAGCCCTTCCTGTTATATACGGATTAGAGAGATGGAGAAGGGGTGCACAAATGGTCCTTATTTGATTTATTATTTGCAGTTTCTGGTTTTTTTAGTTGTATCGCAATAAAGATTATTTAATTGACTAAAAGTAATGTACGGTATATATAACTGAAGGAGGTAGTGAAAAATTTTCTACGAATCTGTTTGTCCTGAATAGGGATATTGGTCCTGAAAATGAAACTCCAGTCGACTTTGATAGTATAGTGTCTTATACTGTATATGGCAGGAAGGTATCCAATTCAAAATCAGACACAATTAGTACTCCATAAATTCGAATTGCATAAATAAAAACTTAACGAGATATGATAGAATTATTTTTTGTTTTCGAACACAAAATCAAAATGCATGAATATATAGATATTAGTATATAAGAAAAATGGTTTGTTTCTCATCTTTTGGACAGATTTTCAGTGATATTACACATACCTTACTTTCCTCACCAGAAACTTTACACACTTGAATATATACATGTACTATCAACCTTGCGGGGAAACAAACAATTCAAACCCATGTATGTGAATATTCTACATAAAATAATATATATGCTAGTATATAAATACATGTAGTATAATAGTTTTTTTTAAAACATGCTATTTTTTTAATATTACGAGATGCAATTTACGCTGGACGTTAAAGTGATGGGTGCAGTTACTTACTGTACTTATCGGGAAATTGAAAAACTCGCTTTTTGGAAAAAGGAAGCGAAAGAGAATTAAGGAAATACCAACAAAATTCAGTTAATGTGTACCGAAGAACCTGCGACCTTTTTCTGCCGCAATAAAGTGAGCATAGTATGTCGTATTCACCTTTTGCAATAAGTATGCATTGTGTTGGACAAAACCAAACAGATGCAACCATCGCCAGCGTTCAAACACCAGATATAATGGGGCTGATTGTGAGGGGAAATCAGTGATATCAGCAGAGATAAGATACCACCTATTTGATAAGTAGGCAGAGTACTGCTGTTCGGGGTTGCTTTTAGCTGGCGCTACATCCTGTTGGTGTTGTGGTCTCAATCCACTTAATGTCAGGGTGTTAGAGATGAGGATGGCGACTTCTCAACCCTCCAATCTCCATCGCGCAATTGCTAATCGGTTAATTTCAAACGTCCGTCTTTGAAAGAACAACTTCCCCTGAAAACTCGTGAGCGCTTCCGGATTTTCTTGTTAATTTGGATTTGTGCCAACATTATGTAGTATTATCCTCTATCTATACGATAGACACTGAAGTCGATCAAAACAAAAATTATTCTTCATTATTCCTCAAAAAAATAAAAACGCAATATCCAAATGTATAGCTTTTCTCAAATCTAGCTGCAGCAGATATTTCCAAAAAAGCGATGGCGTTTGTTTTTCGTAAATTGTTTGCAGTTATACTTTTCATCTGTTTAAGTGTTTGAAAACATGGAACTAGTATCAAAATAGTAGTTCCTACCTAACGTTTGATATATTTTTTTAAACTTAGGCAAGCAGAAAGTTTTTTTTCTTTATAAGAATAATGTATTTGAAAAGTTTTATCCAAATACTTAATAAATACACTAGTAGCAGTATCCACACAACCCGATTACCTCTTACTGTGATTAGCTATTCATAATTTGTAATAAAAATTATGTACATTTGAATATCTGTCTGTATCATTTATTATGCATAATACAGTACTATGAAAAAAATTAATCATGCAAAATAAATGATTAATAAAATTTAGAAATTTGAAATTGTTATGTATACAAACCAAATTGACACAAAATGAATGATTTAAACAAATTTTTTTGTTTGTTACTATTTGTTGTCAGTTACAGGTTTAAAAACGTCAGTAGCATTAAGATTTTGTTTTGTATGTTCTTTTCAAAGATATTATGGGATTTATTTTTAATTGATTTAGTTTTTTGTATGTATTTGTTATAATAGTTTGGTTTTTATTTTCATTTTATTTCTTTAGTTTTTTATGTCTAACATCCTCTAAATAAACACACGGCAAGTTTACTAAAAGTCATACTAGTATCCCAGTGCAAATCATGGGGATTTCTCTTAATCCCGTGTTATTTTCACTCATGCTTTTAATTAGTTTCACATGCATTTACAAGGCCTGAGAATTGGTGGTGTTGCATCTTTTGATTATTTCTAGAGATTTATCAACCGCGTATGATTTAGACAATGATACGATTGTTCTACTTTTTATACTACGATAAAATATATACATATATATATATATACATGTACTAATATATAATTAAATGAAAAATAAAAAAAAAACCAAATGCTTTTTTCGAATTCCACACCTCGTAGCTGTTACGTTTAAATCCATCCCACCCTCGGGCCTTTTGAAAGTGAGGTTTGATATGAGCACGAACGAATTGGCAATGCTAAGTTATTTTCTATATGATAGCAATACATTAAATGGATGGATGGATAGATGGATAGATAGATAGATAGATAGATAGATAGATAGATAGATAGATAGATAGATAGATAGATAGATAGATAGATAGATAGATAGATAGATAGATAGATAGATAGATAGATAGTATTCTACCGGACAGTGACAGTCGGTGCTAATTACCTACAGGTGTGCAGTAAATATTTGAGAATAAACAAAATAGTGAACAGGTAGATAGATCGCACGTACATATATGGACATAAAGCGGAGTCAGTGACTGACGGTGGAGGTTGTTGACACCCCTCCCACTGTGATCAGGAAGGACGTCAATGGATAAAGGTGAAATAAGGTAGTTTATAAACTGCATCCACTGAGAGACGGGGAAAATCAAATATTTTCTTTTAAAATGTATTGTTATTTTAAATGTTAAAGACCTGAATCTATATTGTTGTACAGAGTGCAAAACTATCCTTTGTTTTTATTTATTATTACTTAAATACATGTGTACGAAGAAAATTGAGTTACTGTGGTGCGTATGTATAAATCTAAGGAAATAACCAGAATTGCTCAATTAAATTAAATTAAAAAGATTTTGAAAATTCCATCAGTTCTAGTGAGCAGGGTCATACGTACGTTTAATTAGAATTATTACACAATTCAAAAGAGAACAACAAATTCATAAACGCAAAGATGTTTTGGTTACAATATTTACCGAAAATATCATCTTGAAAATTGTATGATTTCTTAGTTCAAAACTTGTAGGGATCACTTTCTTAAGTTCAGTAAATACCATTTTTTTATTTTAAAAAAATCACTTGAATCATTTTTGATATGCTGGTTTGTGATATTTTCTACTCGTAGTAGTAAAATAATTGAATTAAAGGAAATGTTAAAATCTGAAAGGCTATATGCACATTGCACATAATTAATCCTTTTTAATATTCGGATCCTGAAATCCAAAATGAATAAAATTGTAGACCTTGAAAATTAATATTGTTTATTAAAGCTAAAATATTTCTGTCAACTTATGTTTTAATTTAGCCAGTTTTTTATTTTGTTTTTGTATTCTAAATCAGTATTTTTTTTTACTTTATATATCCATTTTTATATTACTACCTTGTAACGTTCACCTTTCCTGTTCTAATCATACAAAAAATAGTCTTTCTATATAACTTAACTTTGCACAACTTTTGCACATCTTGGAAATTTTACTTGTAGAATTTCTGATTTTAATTAGTTTTGTTCCGGATGTAAAGATTTACATGGGCAAAATGAGTGCTGTATCAACAAAGATTTTTTCTTTGTTCGTATAATATAAAAAATACAGGCCAGGATTTTATTTTTGAAGGAAAAAACCCTGAAAATTGCAGTTCTTACTAACGACGTATGAAGAAATTATGCGCAGCAATTAGAATCAAAGACGAAATTTAACAAAATTGACGTACATTTCGTAATTGCAATGTAATATCCGTATATCGTGCATAACATTGAGTACATTTTCTATAGCCGTTTGTCATGGTTTGTTACCCGGATGACAGTGAATCCCCACTGACCACTGTCGGAGTTCTCCATTCTCAATCCGTGATAATAATACCGCATCACAGCCATGCTCTGTATAATTTAATTCAGTCATAGTTCAACAACCGCCAACTTCCATAAAATTGAATGAAATATTTGTATAAAACTTGTCTTTTTGTCCATTTTCTTATTTTTTGTTATTTGTTTGAAATAAATACAGTGGTCATTTAGACATCCCCAAATTTAGTTAAGATCCCAGTTGTTTAGTGCTTAAAACTACCTATATATGAGGATGTAAAATAAACTTCACGAAAATGAGAGAAATTAGCCTTTTAGTCGTGACCAGTCCAAACCCAGCGGCTACTGAGGCGTCGTTTCTCGTCGGGATTCCGAGAAGATCGAGGGCATTTAAATGTAAATACGTTTTCTCCGTGTTACTGTGAAATATCTTTATATTGAACGCGTTCCTATACTCTTTTCTTAATTAAAAATATACAAAACAAAACTATTAATTTAAACCGTCAGTGTCGACAAGGTACACTATTTATAACTCAAATGTCCACGGTTTTTAAACTACAGTACGTTTGAATGACGCCAGAGGCAGGAGACATTCGCCTGTAGTCCGAAATATCTTACGTTTTCCTGGCTTTTTTAACGATTTTGATATTATATCAAAATCATAAAAAAAAGCCATGTAAACTCGGATATTTCGGACTAATTCGCCCGTTGTAATTGCGTGGGCGGGCCAGTGCGAGTGGACGCACATCTTTCCCGCTCCCGGTGACGAATGACGTCATTCATAAGGAATGCCAGGCACTATATTTGTCGCTGTCCGATCCATTCATGATTTTTCCTGTTTTCATTAATAACGCTTGTTATGTAAATGTAACGTCTGCAAATCCCGCCTACATTTCGTTTAGTACCTCTCAGTAGACATAAAACTCTTCTTCCTTA